>NC_133318.1:8905809-8912692 GCF_012295235.1 Primulina huaijiensis | reverse complement strand
TACATAAAAGAGTTGCTCGATAGAGCCCTGTCATAACATATCATATCGTAATTTTTCTTTAGAGATAATGTTCTACGCAAGTGGCCCATAACATAACATGCACGTCTGATCAGACTAAACCACAGTATACTGGGCGGTAAAGATCATCACAGCCCTTGGACTGGATATCCGTACCCATACATAATCGTAAACCGGTCGTAAGTCACCGGGTGAAGCAATCCCATAAGCGTAAGGTGGCCACAAGACATATCGCATATATCTCAAAAATAAATATTTTCTATTTTTTTTATGCACGTAATATAATTATTATCCTGTTTTAATTTACCAAATGAGTTGGATCGTTCCCAGGCTCACTGCGACCTAATTCTAACATGAGACACATGCAAATAATCTCAACTTGACCAACACTTCATATTCGAACTAAAAACGAGACAATTACGCCCAACAAACTTAGTATCTAACCATGACTCCGTACCAACCCGAACCAACATCGAACCATCGTTTAGTCATGATTAAAATACATCTAAAATACTGGAAAATATATACAAAGGGCTGTAATACTGAAAATTGTGCATGGAGGCCAAAATCATGAAACGCTCTTTCGAGAGTCACTTTGGCACATTGCACCGTAAATTCTCGTACGACTTCTAAACTTAACCAAATCACGAACGGTTAAAAACACGACCTCCATAACACATTTGGGCATGTCTTAGTCCAAGGCTAATGGCCACAGGCCAACCAAGAACCAAGAACAAGACTCAATGGAACTCACACCAAAAACTTGAACAAAAATATTCTCGCACAATTAAGACAGCTTGAGCGGTTTTACGAGAAAAATCATAACTCTTTCGTTTCTTATCGAAAAAAATACGAAATTTTATTTAAGGGGGGGAGTGTTGTAGTACCGAAACAACCAATATGCGTATATATGTGCAAAATTTCTATTATTTAATTTTAAATGGTTATTATTTTAAGAAATTGTAGATTTAATTGCATTTAAATCATTTACGTTATTTTTAAGGATTTTAAATCGCGTATTTCAAATTTTAGCTTTTTAGATATATACGCGAGACCGGACCGGAGATAGGAAATCGGAGATAAATTTTATGATCCAAAAATATTCCTAAATTTATTTCAAGCTAAGAAATAATTTATTTTGTTGAAATCAAGTGGATTTAAGTCTACTTTAATTAATTAATCACCAATTTAATTATAGACTTCTTAATTCATCTAGATTGTGCTTAATTAACTTTTAATCAAGCTTATCTAACCTAGGATTCTATTTAGCAAAACTTAAACAAATCCTACACAATTGGGTAGCCAACTCTCGGTCATATTCTACTCCACACAATCCCAACTTGACACCATTTAACTCCCCCAACAACAAGAAAGCAAATGACAACCATTCAACATGCATGTCCCCCAACTTGACATCATTTACTCCCAATGCACCACCTTATTTGACCACAAGCATTCACCACCTTCTCCACTCTCCCTAGCACAAAAATTAGGAGATTTAGCAGCCCCCATTCTTGGCCAAGACAACAACATTAGCAAAGTTTCTTCATTTCCGTTGCCGTGTCTCCCGATCTGACGTATTGTGTTGTTTATTGTAAAAACAACTTAAGGCATATGTATTTTCTTCCTGGATTGTAGAACCCGTAACTTGGACTGCGTATAAGTCATGAATAATTTCTATTATTTAAATTAAAATGATTTTTATTGCATGAGTATTTAAATTCTTTTCTTTAAATTTATTTATTTTACGTAGTAGTTTAATTGTCACCTTTTCAATTAAATAAGTGAGGCCGGACTGGAGATGGAGTATTGAGATAAGTTAATAAAGACTTATTTAAGAAGTTGTAATTTAGCATGTTAGTAAATATACTTTAAAAAGTTGGCATGCATGCAAGTTATTAAATTTCCTTGGCATTTTAACTAATTTTTTTAAAGCATAAAATGTATGTTTATTTTATTAAATTGTGTTTAATTATTTTTATGCGTAATTCATGCATGATATAATTTATTTCACGAAATTAAAAAGTTTTATGCATTAAAGATTTTTAAGTTTCATTTCGCGCTCGAACGAGGATCGGAGACCGGAGAATTTTCAAGAAAATTATTTTTAAATTACAAGATTTATTTTTATTAATTATTTCAAGGTGTTTTGAGGGTGTTTTTCAAAAAAGAGTTTTTATCAGGTATTTTTTCTTGCAAGATTTTATTTTTATTCGATACGCAAATTTTATCGAATCGGAGGACTTTTTGAGGGTTCGGCTAATTTTTTTAAAAAACTTTCCAACACAAAATATTTTTCGAGAGTATGTTTGGATTTAATGGGCCTACTTTTAACCTTATTGGACTTAAATTTTTTTTTAAACTCTTAATTAGCAATTTAAGACCCATTAAGTATTTGTTTACTATTTAATTAAGCACTTAAACATCATTTAAACTAAACCCACCCTACACCAATAATTGAATCAGCCGACACTCATCCCTCCCATTCAGAATTCTATCGGTTTCAGCAAGGAGTTTCTCAAGGTGCTTGGTTTTCACTTGTTCTTGCATCAAACAATTCCCCGGCGCGTTCGATCTTCGTTATTCTTGCGTGAAACATCTTCAGGCACGCATTGTACTTTTATTTCTGCATAATACATGCTAGATACTTGATGTTACGTGGGTTTATTTGCATAAAATTCTTGATCTTGTATATAACGTAGGAAGGCTTTGGTTTTGTTCATAGTTCTTGCACCTTCTTCATCCAACTCACGTTTCTTGTTAGTATTTGTGCAAGGGGCTGCTAAATGCATGATGCAAAGGGCTGTATGTGTCATGTGTAAGGGCAAATGAATAAGGGAGTCTCGGTTTTTCCAAGCTCGAAGGGGAAACGCTCGGGATAGTAGCCATTGTGGTGGTTGAGTACAAGATCGGAAGTTTGGGTTTCGTTGTTCGATTCTGCACATGGGTTGGTCTAGGGCTTTTGGCTATGGTTTAGGAAGTCTCTAAGGGTCCTAGGATGAGTCTAATTAAGGTGGTTCGTGGCTTGTTTGGCTGGAGAAAGCTGTACAACCAGAAACATGAAAACTGCACAGTTGGAGTCCCTAGTAGTTGCTGTCATGTTTCTGAATTTTTGGGGCTTAGGCGCTGGTTCTGAGTTAAAAAGGGCTTAACCATGGTCTTAAGTTATGTCTAAGGGTTAAGTCTAGGTCCTGGTTCGGGTCCGGTTCGAGTCGGTTTAAGCATGAGAGTCGAATTAAGGAAAGATGGTGACTAAGGCTTTCGGGTTAGCACATGCTGGAAATTCCAGCAGCTTGCTAGCCTATTATTCGAGTGTCAAAAGGTCTGGTTTTGAGGTTTTTAGGACCTTTTAGATGTTTATTAGGTGTGGTAAAAAGATGGGAAAAATACGGTTAAGTTCCGAATCGATTCAGGTCAAAACCGAGACACCGGTCCAAGTTTTAAAACAATTCGGTTAAGTTATGAAATGAGCTCGAATTTACGTCTAGGGAAGCTTTTAAATATGTTTTGGGATATTTTAAGGAGTTTGGTAAGCTTCGGATCAAAATAATGAGTTTTGGATTTATTCGGGATTTAGTCGCCGCACGAAACGTTAATTAAAGAATTAATTGAAACGCCTAGATTTAAGCTTAATAAAATTATATAAAATTATATTTAAGCTCAAATAATTATTATAAGTCTAAGTTTTAATTTGGGAATTTTATGATAAGGTTTGATTTAATTCGTGATTAAAACGCATTAATATGTTACATTTAAAGATTAATTTAAAAGTCCGATTTAAGCCAAATAAAAAAATATGAAAAAAAAATTAATGTAGGCTTAAATAATTATTTGGGACATATTAGAGTCAATGAAATTAAGAAAATGTCAAAAACGTGAATTTTTACGTCTAGGGTGAAACGGAAATTTTTGGGTTTTCAGGGGCAAAATGGTCTTTTTGCACCCGGGGTGAGATTTTGGTCATGACAGAACCCTAAGCACAAATCATGATATTTTTAAATGTTCAAGCATCATGTTTACGATTTTTTTTCGCTATTATAATAATTAGGTGCATGCTTGGTTTAAAAGAATTAAGAGAGAAAAAGTAAGAAAGTGAAGAGCACTCCGTCTCCGCCGCGCCGTGTCGTTATTTCGTTTGTTTTCTGTCAAAACAAACCAATGCATGTTTATATCTTCTTTCACTCTTCAATCAAGTCATATAGGTATTTTTAAATATCGCAATTACATGATTTTAGTGCAAGAAAATCGAAATTGTTAATATTCAATTATGTTATTTAATTATATTACGTGCAAAATATTCATTTTGAGATTTATGCGATATTGCTTGTGGTCACTTTACTATCATGGGATTATTACTTCACCCGGTCGCCAGTTACCGGTCAGTTCAGTTTGGTACCACCCGGTCGCCAGTTACCGGTCAGTTCAGTTCAGTTCAGGGGCCACTTGCGTAGACCATAATCTCACCAAGAAAATTATTACAAGTTATTTCACTACAGGGCTCCAAGGAGCAAACATTTTCACTATGATTTTCAGTTCAGTTATGCACGTATTATAATTAATCATGACACGATATTTTACGTTATGCCTCACGACATGATATTTTCACTTGCATGCAATTTTATTATTTATTTACTCGTTATTTACGATATATGCATGCTGAGTCTTTAGACTCACTAGACTTGATTGTTGTAGGTACCGATGATGCAGGGACCGAGGGCGGGGACCAGTGAGCTAGCTTGGGTCGGCAGTAGTGGAACCCGAGGACCTCATGTTTTTAGCATTTACTATTTTGACTCAAACAAATTTCTTCGTTGTTGAATTGTTTTAAATTATTATCTTGCAAACAAACATTTACTTCCGCTGCTATTTTGAATGGTTAAACTTTTATCAGTTATTTATTTATGAATGAGGCATTTTAATTAATTAAAAAGAAAAATTTTAAATTTTCCGCAAATTTTCAAGTACGTATTTAGAGGCCTCTACAGGTTGTGATTGAACGATTATTCAAATCTGCATATATTATTCTGTACCTGAAGACTTACAGACATAACCAGACGGCTGAGATATATGTCAAAAAAATGGATAGAATGCACTGAATGCCAAAGTTGATTTTATCCGATTATGATTTTTGTTCGATTTTGTACTTTTGGCAGATTATACAATGAGTTCTTTCACATAACACCTACAAACCGACGAAGAGTCGGAGTGGACTATCCAGATATTGAAAGATATCCAGGGAGCTGTGGTGCTGGATTTTAGCACTAGTTGACATGATGTATTGTCATGGGTCACTGTTGTACAATGATAGTTATCAGATGAGTATCGAGATAACATCAGTCGAGACATTGTACAGTGATACCTGTAAATTTCCTATGTATGAAGATAATATCTGTAAGATATCTGAGATTGAATCTAATAGGATTAGAGATATGACGAATAAAATGAAGAAAAATGAAGACAGCTCATAATACACGGATTAAATAAGCCAACGTCGGACGATGACAATTGGTAATTGATAGGAATTACCAGGTTTGTTAGGTAATGATGGTGTTAATTGTTATGAGCTGTTGAGTGTATATACGGATGTTGTATAGCCAGTATTGTGAGATTGATTTTGTCTGAGCTATTTCGAGTGGTATTATGACATTATACTTCTTGAGTTAAAATTCCAGAGTTATGTCACTGAGGTGAGTTTGTTATTCAGTTTTTTTGTTATACCTTCTTATTATATCAGATTTGATTGCCTGTGATTTCGGGGACGAAATCAGATCTTAGGGGGGGAGAAATGTAATGCTCGAGATTTTATCGTGTTAATCGGAAAGGATTAATGGATTAATTGATTAATTGATGTGATTATAGAAGGGTCACGACCAGACTAGATTTGGAAAGGCATGATGATTTCATAAGGGAATGACAGTAGACTTCGCGCACATGCGCGGCAGAGAGGCACGCATATGCGCGAGAGACCAAGCGCGAAGGCAGAGGACCTCGCGCATATGCGCGAGATAGGGCGCGCATATGCGCGAGGGGGTGAGATGCACAAGTGACATTTCCAGAGATTTTGGCGCACATGCGAGGTGAATGGCGCGCATATGCGCGAGCATGTGAATGGCAGGATGTTTATTACAAAGAATTGGGCGCACATGCGTGAAGAAGCACGAGCATATGCACGAGAAGCCTAACTTTAGCCCAGAGAATGTCGCGCACATGCGCGGAGTGAAGTCGCGCATATGCGCGAGTAGCAGAACACCTGAGCGCGGAGACCAGTAGGTCTCGCGCATATGCGCCAGTGATGGTCGCTCATATGCGCGAGACGTGCAGATTGTATATTAAGCCACGTACGCTGTCATGCATGTGAGATATATCCTTTGTGAGATCTTTATGATTTCAGAAGCAAGAAACCGAGAGCCATCTTCTGAAATTCCTAAAGCTTCCTCAGCGATTAAACGTTGAGTGTTCAAGATCCGCCCGTCTGATTTTCAATCCGAATACATTTCCGTACTCCTCTCAAAACAGGCTTTGACGGGACGTAAGTTTTACTACGTTTCGATCTGATTTGAAAATATGAGGTTGATGGAATTGAATAGAATTCATATATGATGTTCTTGACATAGTAAACATCGTAGAATCGAAACCGGACTGAAGAATAGATATCGTATGGAATTATTATGGTTTTCGGAAGGAATTGACTGAGATTTGATATCATATTTGTATCATTACTGATTATGAATTGAGATTTGATTATTGTTATGTGTTCTGGATTTACTGATCAGTATATAATTGAAGTCAGATCGAAGAACAGACTGTGTATGTAATTGTTATGATTTTCGGAGTTGATTGGATTGAGATGCGATATCAGATTTGT
>NC_133318.1:8856178-8905681 GCF_012295235.1 Primulina huaijiensis | reverse complement strand
AAAGGTATAAATTAATGTTGAGTTGGGATTGCACAACTCGAGTGAGGTTTGACTCGAGTTTCCCTAAATCACATACTTTATTTTATTGCATTGATATTTGCAATTAATGAATGAATTGATATGCTTGTTCTAATGATATATAGATAGCAGGTATTAAATGATTGGTCTTGTGACAGAAGTGCCTGATAGTGATAGAAGCGTCACTGGCACATTGCACATTGTCACAGGATAGGAATATGGCAGAAGTGCCATAGTCTTTGACAGATAGGTCAGGACATCGGACGTTTGGTCATATCGAAGTGGATAGAATTGGAGTTGCTTCTATTACTGATGTTCGATATGGAAAGGGCCAAAGTCTGTGAATAAGAACGTACCACCACCCCGATCGGGTGTGTAAGTGGGTGTATGTTCTTATTCTGATCGGGATCCCTAGATTAGGACTGAGTCGAGTCTGAGTCTGAGAATCACAGAGAGTTATTCATTGATTGATATTGATTTATGTTCTTGAATTTGGTACATGTTTAGAATATGACTTTTTATTGATATTGATCCATGTTTCGGATTGTGATACATGCGACGAGTACTTAATTCATGTTTTGATTAGGATGCATGTTATGAATATCTTTTATATGCTTTTACATTGATTATAAGATTGCATGTGTACATGGTTTATACTGAGAATATAATTCTCACCGGAGTTATCCGGCTGGTGTCTTGTTTGTATGTGTGCATGACAACAGGTGGGACAGGATCAGGGTCAAGAAGAGAACGAGACAGGATTAGTTAGCGTGGAGATCCGGGCTCAGAAGTAAACTAGGATTCATCACTGATATGTATTTGGACCTAGTTGAATTAGTATAGACAATATAAGATTTGTATGTTTATGTTTAATATGTATTTCAGATCGATTTACATTACGTTTCCGCTTTGTATTTTAAAAAAAAAAATTTTAGACCCTGTTTATTATAATTGATTAAATCGTCCCAAATGACGATTAAGAACATGATTAGCGTCCGGGTCCCCCATACACGATGTAATTCTACGTATATCACATGCTAGCAATCACATGCAAGGAAAGAAAACTCATTCTACCCCGCTCACTAGCTTCTGTCTCAGTCCAAGAACCTACAGTTCTAGAACCTACTGTTCTGGAACCTAATGCTCTGATACCACCTGTTGTGGGGACCCGGACGCTAATCATGTTCTTAATCGTCATTTGGGACGATTTAATCAATTATAGTAAACAGGGTCTAAAATTTTTTTTTTTTAAAAATCTAAAGCGGAAACGTAATGTAAATCGATCTGAAATACATATTAAACATAAACATACAAATCTTGTATTGTCTATACTAATTCAACTAGGTCCAAATACATATCAGTGATGAATCCTAGTTTACTTCTGAGCCCGGATCTCCACGCTAACTAATCCTGTCTCGTTCTCTTCNGAACATAAATCAATATCAATCAATGAATCACTCTCCGTGATTCTCAGACTCAGACTCGACTCAGTCCTAATCTAGGGATCCCGATCAGAATAAGAACATACACCCACCTACACTCCCGATCGGGGTGGTGGTACGTTCTTATTCACAGACTTTGGCCCTTTCCATATCGAACATCAGTAATAGAAGCAACTCCAATTCTATCCACTTCGATATGACCAAACGTCCGATGTCCTGACCTATCTGTCAAAGACTATGGCACTTCTGCCATATTCCTATCCTGTGACAATGTGCAATGTGCCAGTGACGCTTCTATCACTATCAGGCACTTCTGTCACAAGACCAATCATTTAATACCTGCTATCTATATATCAATAGAACAAGCATATCAATTCATTCATTAATTGCAAATATCAATGCAATAAAATAAAGTATGTGATTTAGGGAAACTCGAGTCAAACCTCGCTCGAGTTGTGCAATCCCAACTCAACATTAATTTATACCTTTATCTTCTCCGTTTGACGAAGTCGAAGTCTCTAATTCAACTCTGTCCATACCCAATCTGGCAATGACAATATTGAACAGGCACAATATCAGTATATAACTCAGTTCAAAACCTGTTCTGATCAATACTCAAATCAAAACATAATCTAATCAATGTCAACGATACAACAATACCATCTCAATCAATACTGAATCTGATCAATATCAATCTACTGATGTTTCGACGGCATAACAATACATTCTCGATAACTCCGTCAATCTCAACATCACAGATATACTATAAGAACTCAAAATCAATCACGATACAACTCATAATCTCAACGATAAGACCAATCTGATATCGCATCTCAATCCAATCAACTCCGAAAATCATAACAATTACATACAAGTCTGTTCTTCGATCTGACTTCAATTATATACTGATCAGTAAATCCAGAACACATAACAATAATCAAATCTCAATTCATAATCAGTAATGATACAAATATGATATCAAATCTCAGTCAATTCCTTCCGAAAACCATAATAATTCCATACGATATCTATTCTTCAGTCCGGTTTTGATTCTACGATGTTTACTATGTCGAGAACATCATATATGAATTCTATTCAATTCCATCAACCTCATATTTTCAAATCATATCAAAACGTAGTAAAACTTACGTCCCGTCAAAACCTGTTTCGAGAGGAGTACGGAAATGTATTCGGATTGAAAATCAGACGGGCGGATCTTGAACACTCAACGTTTAATCGCTGAGGAAGCTTTGAGGAATTTCAGAAGATGGCTCTCGGTTTCTTGCTTCTGAAATCATAAAAAAATCACAAAGGATATATCTCACATGCATGACAGCGTACGTGGCTTAATATACAATCTGCACGTCTCGCGCATATGAGCGACCATCACTGGCGCATATGCGCGAGACCTACTGGTCTCCGCGCTCAGGTGTTCTGCTACTCGCGCATATGCGCGACTTCACTCCGCGCATGTGCGCGACATTCTCTGGGCTAAAGTTAGGCTTCTCGAGCATATGCGCGTGCTTCTTCGCGCATGTGCGCCCAATTCTCTGTAATAAACATCCTGCCATTCACATGCTCGCGCATGTGCACGCCATTCGCCTCGCATGTGCGCCAAAATCTCTGGAAATGTCACTTGTGCATCTCACCCCATCGCGCATATGCGCGCCCTATATCGCGCATATGCGCGAGGTCCTCTGCCTTCGTGCTTGGTCTCTCGCGCATATGCGCGCCTCTCTGCCGCGCATGTGCGCGAAGTCTACTGTCATTCCCATATGAAATCATCATGCCTTTCCACATCTAGTCTCGTCGTGACCCTTCTATAATCACATCAATTATTCAATTAATCCATTAATCCTTTCCGATTAACACGATAAAATCTCGGTCATTACAATCAGGGTCAAGAAGAGGATTAGAGAAGACAGTTAGCGTGGAGATCCGGACTTAGGAGTATATCTATTACATCACCTGAGATGTATTGAAGAGACGGTAGTTATTATGATTTACTGTTGTACAGGACTTGTACTTAGATCTGGATAGTGATCTTGTAAATAAGATAAGACTTATTTCATATGCTGCGTACTCTCGTAATAAAAAAAAAAAAATTAGACCCTGTTTATTTTAATTGTTTAATTATTCCCAGAAAGTAATTAAGAATTGAATTAAGTTCGGGTCCCCACAGTTTTCATCAAAAATTAAACTTTTCAAGATTCGTTCTTGTGGCGTTTGTCGATTGATTTCATACGGATTGTCAAAGACAAGTACTTTGAAGGTTCGTCTGTTTCTCAATTGTTTTATCGTGAATATTTGTTGCTAAGTTTTCTAATTTAGAGGTGAATTTCACAAACCATATTTGATTCAAAAGATCGGGACAACAACTTAGATCCTTGTTTGTTATTGAATTGAGGGCGCGATTCATATTTAATCGTGTTTGCTTTTCTTACGCACGTGGATTCATATCATTTGGTATCAGAGCTTAGGTTCATTGAATTCAAGTAAGTCATATACAAGTGCATCACACAGTCCAAAAAAAAAAAATTTACCTTCAAATTGCTTGTCTACGCAGTCTAAGTGAGTCGATCACAATTGTTCACAAGTTGAACTTGATTATTTGATTTACAAATACAAAGCTTGAGCACACTTTCGAGAATACTATCAAATTTGAGTGAAATTACTTGAGTGAGAGTGAATTTTCTTTGGAGTGACTAGTGAGTATTTGTTGTGAGCAAATAAAATTAATAAGTGAGGAGAGACGAGCGAACTTTCTTTTGAGTGACCGTGAGCATTTGGGTGAGTAATATTTTGTTTTCTACTAACGTTTTCTTGCATGTACAAATATAAAAATTTAAATGGAGAGGGAGGTAGGAGATAGTTCGAACCCGGGGTTGTCTAAAGTTCAAATGGAGGCGTTGTTTGGGCATTTTAGTAGGATGATGAAGGTAGAGTTGGAGCCATTACATGAGCGGTTGGATAGGGTTGAAGTTAGTACTAGTGGAGATAAATCTAAGCCTAAAGATTTGAGTAGGAAAGAACAAGAGGAAGAGTATGATTTGGGAATGGAAGAGGATAGCCAAAATGAGAATTGGGGTAGGAATGGAAGAGGTAGAGGATTTGGTAGAGGTAGAAGAGAAGCCGTACGGGGTAGATATGATAGGAATAGGGAAGATGGCAACATGGGTAACATTAAGATGAAAATTCCATCGTTCCATGGGAAGTCTGACCCGGAGGTATACTTAGAATGGGAAAAGAGGGTAGAGTTTTTTCACACCCTTACTCTATACTTAGCATGATTACCATAATCAAAATAGGGTTTGACTGATATAACTGTAGTATGAAGCAAATCAAACAAGGGGCATCACTTTGACGGTTTATAAAAATTTTGGCATGATGTCCCTACATTCTTGTAAAAACCAAAAACTCAACTCAAGCATCAACATCAACATCAACACATATATATAATCGTATTCTTACATACAAACATATTCTGTCTCATCATACACCTACAAATAAACATTGTAAAACTTGTTTCAAACCCTAAAATATTTTCGTGCAATACATATGCGGAAGCTATACAATAAGAAGTCCCGGTTCTTGTCGAGTTAAGGCACGTCACAAGCATCCATTGGCGAACCGGCATCCTATATATCCTCATTATCTGAACCTGTAATACATGGGCTACGTGATTTATAAAACTCAATAAGTTGGCACTTGTACGTATCAATATGCGTCGAAGGAACATACATATCAAGTCGTGAAAACAATGAATCTTTAAAGCATGTCATATCATAGCATATATTCATGTTCATTTTTGTACTCGAGCCTCATTAGTTGACTTGTACTACCGTGCTTGCTTTATTATATAGCTACTACTGTGTTGGACGTCAGGGAGCAACCTTTGGAAACCCCACGTCCCATGAACATATATTGGCCAATAGGTTTGGTGGAATTAAAACCACCCATGATGTCAACAAGCTCTATATCATGTAAAAATCAATCTTTTTCTTTTCATGTTCATGTTCATGTTCATAACATAGCACCCATCATCAATATTCATGAGTTTCTTACATATTTAATACATAACAATGGAATATGGTGCTATATTTTCATCAATAAGATACTAAAAATTTATATATAGCAATAATCAATGGGAAGTATTTGAAATCATAGTATTACTCATGTATTACTTCAAGAACATGCCAAATTACAGTCCAAGCGTATGAATACTTGTTTGAGACGATGTTTCTCGCTCCTATTCTGTCAAATATTTCAATAATTCAGTCACTATTGCTTAGACTAGGTGAAAATTACCCCTTTACATGTAGAACAACTAAAAGAGAAGAAAACTTAGACCCTTAGGAAGTTCTTGGGATGGAGAACTAAGTTCTAACCTCAAAATGATGAAAGAAATGAAGAAGGGGGCTTTTGGAAGAAAACTTCTTGGTTTCCTCTCGAGCTTTGCTGTGAAAAGGGTTGAAAAACTGATGGAAATGCTTAGAAAAGTCAAAACTTATCTTCTTATATATAACGCGGTGCTCGGGCGGTCATTTTCTACCGCCCAAGCACGGAATGTTCTGTAAAAATACTCGGCTTGAAAAGCACCGGCGCTCGGGCGGTCATTTTCAACCGCTCGAGCGCCACCTGTTCTGCCTCTGCGCACTACTTCATCAAAGATCGCTCCAGAAAGGGCTCTTCCGTTCATAATCTGAACAGGTGGTAAACATGAAAGTTGTAGCCCTATGTCTTGGCTTGAATCTCCAATTAGTTTCAGGTCATTTGGAGGTTTGAGTAGAAAGTTATGCTCATTCTCCTAACATGTGTCAGTGAGGGAATGACGGTATACACGACACATTTCGGGGCACTTTTGGCTTGTCTTCCACAATGATTTGGACAAAACCCGAAACATGAAAGTTGTTTCATTATATCTTAGCTTTCTAATGGTTATGGCCACACTCAATTTGGATCAATATTCAAATCATTATGCTAAAACTCGTAAAAACTACCACAATTTCATCTCATTTCCTATCAACTTCATAACACTACTTCTACCTACACATCTTACTGTAAATATTTTAACACATATTCATTCTCAATATACCATGAAAAACATAAAAATCATGTTCAATCTCAATATTGATACCTCAATCAATATGTAAAACATAATGAGCTAAATAAATATCTATAATGACATAAACGTATTACTAATCATTTGTACGAATAACCGGGCATTACAATTCTCCCCTCCTTCAAAGAATTTCGTCCTCGAAATTTGACGTACCATATAGTTCAGGATATCTAAGATGGATCTCGTCTTCTCGCTCCCAAGTTGCTTCTTCAATTGCATGATTGCGCCATAATAGTTTTACCAAGGGTATTTCCTTGCCTCGTAGCACTTTTGATTTCCTATCGAGGATTTGGACCAGTCGTTCTTCATACGAGATATTTGATGCAAGTTCCAATGGTTCATAATGAAGAACGTTAGAAGGATTGGCCAAATACTTTCGTAGCAAGGAAACGTGAAAAACATTATGAACGTTTGATAAGTTCGGTGGTAAAGCAACTCGGTAAGCTCTGTCTCCTATTCTTTCCAAGATTTCAAATGGGCCGATATATCTTGCACTCAATTTTCCTTTCTTACCAAAACGTAAAATGTCCTTCAGTGGTGATATCTTTACAAATACATGGTCACCAACCTGAAATTCCAATCGACGGCGTCGCACATAAGCATAGCTTTTCTGTTGACTCTGGGCAGTGTGCATTCTTTCTCTGATCTTGGTTACCAATTCGGCTGTCTCTTGTACCAATTCAGGGCCTAATTATTTTCGTTCTCCTACTTCATCCCAATGTACTGGAGATCGACATTTTCTACCATATAATGCAGTATATGGTGCCATTCCAATACTTGACTGATAGCTATTGTTATATGTAAACTTAGCCAACGGTAGTTTACTGTCCCAACTACCTGGAAAGTCAATAGTACAGGCCCTCAACATATCTTCTAAGATCTAATTCACTCTGATTTTCCATCAGTTTGAGGGTGAAATGCTGTAATAAATGCTAATCGAGTTCCCATAGCATGATGTAAACTTTTCCAAAATGCAGAAGTAAATTTTGGATCTCTATCAGATACAATGGACACTGGGATGCCATGAAGCCTCACTATCTCCTTGATGTATTCTTCAGCATATTGATTCATCGTGTATGTGGTCTTCACCGGAAGAAAGTGAGCTGATTTCGTAAGTCGATCCACAATAACACATATAGCATTGAATCCTCTTTGTGTTCTTGGCAAACCAAGGATGAAATCCATTGTGATATGTTCTCATTTCCACTCAGGAATGGGTAGCGATTTCAGGAGCCCTGCTGGTCTTTGGTGTTCAATCTTGACCTGTTGACATGTTAGACATTGTGCAACAAATTGAGCAATGTCCTTTTTTATTTTTTTTCACCAAAATAATGGTTTCAAATCCTTGTACATTTTCGTGCCTCCTGGATGGATCTAATAGGGAGTAGCATGAGCATCAATAAGAATGTCGGTTCTGATCGTTCCTTGTTTTGGCACACATAGTCTCCTTTGATATGTCCATATTCCTTCTCCATTCAATTCAAAGTTTGAATGTCCTTTATCTTCATCTCGCTGCCTCAATTGGTGTAATTCATTATCTGCACTTTATTCGACCTTAATCCTATCTGCAAGTGTTGGTCGAATCATGAGGGATGATAACTGGATTGTAGTGCCCTTTGGCATAACATCAATCTTCAAGTTCTGTAAATTCCATAAAATTTGTTCTTGTACTTGCATGTGGATATAGAACTTGATTTTCGACTTAACGCATCTGCAACAACATTGGCTTTACATGGATCATGATTAATAACACAATCATAATCTTTCACTAATTCCAACCAACGTCGTTGTCGCATATTCAGTTATTTTTGCGTGAATAAATATTTCAAACTCTTGTGGTCCGTGTATATTTCACACCGTTCACCATACAGATAATGGCGCCATATTTTCAACGCAAATACCACTGCTGCCAGTTCTAAGTCATGTGTAGGATAGTTCTTTTCATATTCTTTCAATTGTCTTGAGGCATAAGCAATGACCTTCCCCTGCTGCATTAAAACTGCTCCTAATCCTTGTTTCGAAGCATCACTGTATACCACAACACTTCCTGGTCCTTCTGGAATAGCAAGGACTGGTGTTGATGTCAGTTTTGCCTTTAACTCTTGGAAACAAGGTCACATGCTTCGTTCCACACAAATTTCACATTCTTTCGTGTCAAAGCAGTCAAAGGCAATGCTATCTTGGAAAATCCCGCTATAAACCGACGGTAATAAACAGCTAACGCAAGAAAACTACGTACCTCGGTAACAGTAGTTGGTCGTAGCCAGTTATTAACAGCTTCAATCTTGCTTGGATCCACTGATTTGCCTTCTTTTGAAATGATATGACTCAAGAATGCTACTTGTTCAAGCCAAAATTCTCATTTCTTCCATTTGGCATACAAATGTTGATCTTTCAAAGTTTGCAAAACTAATTTCAGATGTTTTCGATGTTCCTCTACAGTTCGTGAGTATATGAGAATATCATCTATAAATACAATCACGAACTTGTCTAGAAATGGCTTAAAAATTCTGTTCATTAAATCCATGAAAGCAGCTGGTGCATT
Organism: Primulina huaijiensis; assembly: GCF_012295235.1. NCBI lineage: Eukaryota > Viridiplantae > Streptophyta > Magnoliopsida > Lamiales > Gesneriaceae > Primulina > Primulina huaijiensis. The sequence goes on along the minus strand of NC_133318.1, from coordinate 8,896,554 downwards.
CGTTAGTCCAAATGGCATTACAAGAAATTCATAATGCCCATACCTGGTTCGGAAGGCGGTCTTCAAAATATCATCTGATTTCACTTTTAGTTGATGATAGCCTGATCGTAAATCAATCTTCGAAAAGATAGCAGCACCTTGTAACTGATCAAACAAATCATCAATTCTGGGAGTGGATATCAGTTTTTGATTGTCACCTTGTTCAACTCCCTATAATCAATACATAGACGGAGAGTACCGTCTTTCTTTTTCACAAATAAAACAGGTGCACCCCACGGTGAAAAACTCGGTCTAATAAATCCTTTACCAAGTAACTCATGTAACTGTTCTTTCAATCCTTTCATTTCTGTAGGAGCTAATCGATAAGGAGCTTTTGAGATCGGATGATTTCCTGTCACAATATCAATTACAAATTCGATCTCTCTATCTGGAGGTAAGCCTGTTACATCATCAGGAAATACCTCTGGAAACTCACAAACAACATCTGTATCTTTTAATTCCCGAACAGGTGGGTCAATAGTTAACACAGATGCTAAATATCCTTGACACCTCTTCTATACTAATTTACAAGCCTTCATACAAGAGATTACCCGAATAGGTAAAGATATACCTGCACTTGCTACTATGAATGGTTCAGCTCCTACTGGCGCAAACTTGATCATCTTTAAGCCACAGTCAATAGTAACTCTGTACTTCGAGAGCCAATCCATTCCCAATATCACATCAAAATCAGTCATCCTCGGAAATATCAAGTCAGCATACATCTGATGGCCTTGGACATATATTGGACACCCTCGCACAATCTGATTTGTCTGTAATTCTTGTCCAGAAGGTAAGGCTATGGCGTGTTGTGCCTCTGTTGTACTTGCTGTAATGCCCAGCCTCCTTACAAACGATTCCGAAATAAAGGAATGTGTGGCTCCTGAATCTAGTAAAACAATAGCAGTAATACCAGAAATCAAGAACATACCAGTGGTCATCGATGTATCCGAATTCACTTCCTCTTTAGTCATGGAGAAAAGGCGTCCCTGTGCTTTCTCAGAACTCCCTGGACAATTCCTGGCGAAATGCCCTGGCTTTTTACAACAATAACAAACATTGGAACCTTGCATACATTCCCCGCCATGAAGTTTGCCACATTTAGGACAAAGTGGTCTATCTTGTTCCTTACGTGGAGGGGGACCCTTGCCACGAGGTTCCTCTGATCGAGTACCTTTACTATAAGTCTTTTTGCCTTGTCCTGTTCTTTGACTCTTTTGAAAGTACTGCTGCCTTCGTTGTTGTCTATCTCTGTCAATGTCTTGCTCATCCTGTTCTGCCATAAGTGCTCTTTCCTCTATCTCTCCATATGTAACAACCTTCGACATCTGTTTATCTCTTTTAATTTCAGAGCGAAGTCTTCGCATGAAGTGTTCGCCCTTACTTGTGTCGTCCTGTGCAATATATGGTACATATTGGACACCAGCCTCAAATTGTTGTATGTATTCTGTCATTGACATGGTTCCTTGCTTTAGGTTAAGGAAATCGCTGGCTTTCTTGGCTCGTACATCTTTACTGAAATACTTGTTGTAAAATACGATTTTGAAAGTTTCCCATGTCAGTGGTCCAACCGGTAATGCAACCTTGCACTGTCCCACCATATTATTGCATGTTTTGTTAATAAAAAGACGGCACAAGTTACTTTGTCAACATCTTCCATCTGAAGGTAGGAGAAGATGAACTCCAATGACTTAATCCACTCTTCTGCTACTGCTGGATCGGTGCTTCCCATGAATTCAGGAGGATTCAGACGTCGAAAACGATCATACACATCAGTTTGACCAGGCCCTTGTCTGGGGATCATGGCTTGTGCATGTGCCTGCTCATGTGTAGTCCGTTGCATCTCCAGTAATTGTTGTATCTGCTCCCCTTGGACTTTCGCTTGTTGTTGGAGCAGCTGAGCAAAATCATCTTTAGGTCGTGGTGCACTGCCCTCACCTTCGACCACTGGGGCTTTGCCCTTAGATGACTCTCCTTCGTGTAACTTACGTTTACATGGCATCGTCGCTTATCTTAACCTACATATAGATCACCTAGACACATAACTTAGCATAAACTATGGGATACAAAGATACTTGCCGAGTTCTCCATGTGGATGAAGTGCAGTGTCTTCCCTGTCGAAGAACCGTGGGCTCTGATACCAAAAAAAATGTCACACCCTTACTCTATACTTAGCATGATTACCATAATCAAAATAGAGTTTGACTGATATAACTGTAGTATGAAGCAAATCAAACAAGGGGCATCACTTTGACGGTTTGTAAAAATTTTGGCATGATGTCCCTACATTCTTGTAAAAACCAAAAACTCAACTCAAACATCAACATCAACACATATATATAATCGTATTCTTACATACAAACATATTCTGTATCATCATACACCTAGACATAAATATTGTAAAACTTGTTTCAAACCCTGACATATTTTCGTACAATACATATGCGGAAGCTATANTTCATTTTTGTACTTGAGCCTCATTAGTTGACCTGTACTACCGTGCTTGCTTTATTATATAGCTACTACTGTGTTGGACGTCAGGGAGCAACCTTTGGCAACCCCACGCCCCATGAACATATATTGGCCAATAGGTTTGGTGGACTTAAAACCACCCATGATGTCAACAAGCTCTATATCATGTAAAAATCAATCCTTTTCTTTTCATGTTCATGTTCATGTTCATAACATAGCACCCATCATCAATATTCATGAGTTTCTTACATATTTAATACATAACAATGGAATATGGTGCTATATTTTCATCAATAAGATACTAACAATGTACATATAGCAATAATCAATGGGAAGTATTTGAAATCATAATATTACTCATGTATTACTTCAAGAACATGCCAACTTACAGTCCAAGAGTAAGAATACTTGTTTGAGACGATGTTTCTCACTCCTATACTGTCAAATATTTCAATAATTCAGTCACTATTGCTTATACTAGGTGAAAGTTAGCCCTTTACATGTAGAACAACTAAAAGAGAAGAAAACTTACACCCTTAGGAAGTTCTTGGGATGGAGAACTAAGTTCTAATCTCAAAATGATGAAAGAAATGAAGAAATGGGCTTTTGGAAGAAAACTTCTTGGTTTCCTCTCGAGCTTTGCTGTGAAAAGGGTTGAAAAACTGATGGAAGTGCTTAGAAAAGTCAAAACTTATCTTCTTATATATAAGACGGCGCACGGGGGGTCATTTTTTACCGCCCGAGCGCGGAATGTTCTATAAAAATACTAGGCTTGAAAAGCACCGGCGCTCGGGCGGTCATTTTCTACCGCTCGAGCGCCACCTGTTCTGCCTCTGCACACTACGTCATCAAAGATCACTCCAGAAACGGCTCTTCCGTTCATAATCTGAAAAGGTGGTAAACATAAAAGTTGTAGCCCTATGTCTTTTCTTGAATCTCCAATTAGTTTCAGGTCATTTGGAGGTTTGAGTAAAAATTTATGCTAATTCTCCTAACATGTATCAGTGAGGGAATGACGGTATACACGACACACTTCGGGGCACTTTTGGCTTGTCTTCCACAATGATTTGGACAAAACCCAAAACATTAAAGTTGTTGCATTATATCTTAGCTTTCTAATGGTTATGGCCTCACTCAGTTTGGATCTATATTAAAATCATTATGCTAAAACTCGTAAAAACAACCACAATTTCATCTCATTTCCTATCAACTTCATAACACTACTTCTACCTACACATCTTACTTTAACTATTTTAACACATATTCATTCTCAATACACCATGGACAACATAAAAATCATGTTTAATCTCAATATTGATACATCAATCAATATGTAAAACATAATGAGCTAAATAAATATCTATAATGACATAAACGTATTACTAATCATTTGTACGAGTAACCAGGCATTACAAGTTTGTTTTTGAATGTCACCACAATTCCTAGACTATGCTCTCATTTGGTGGGATCAACTAGTGACCACTAGGAGGAGGTATAATTAGAGACCCATTGAAACTTGGGATGAGATGAAAAGGGTCATGAGGAAGAGGTTTGTGCCCAATCACTACTATAGGGAGATGTTTAAGAGGCTAAACACTTTGAGGCAAGGGGTAAAGAGTGTTGAAGACTACTATATGGGGATGGAAGTGGTCATGATTAGGGCCAATATTGAGGAGGATAGTGAGGCGACCATGGCTCGTTTTCTTTGTGGTTTGAACAGGGAAATTCAAGATCAAGTGGAGCTTAGACACTACTTGGATCTAGACGAGATGGTGAAAATGGCCATAAAGGTGGAGCAACAACGCAAGAGGCGAGGAGTTGGCCGCACCAACCAAACTGGGGTTCATCATCTTCGTGGCGATCAAATGTGGTGAAGCGTGAGGAGAATAAAGGTGATAACCAAGCCCAAAATTGAGACCAAACAAGAGGTCATATTTAAATGTTAAATGTTTTTGGTGTCAAGGGTTAGGTCATATTTCTAGTGAATGTCCTAATAAAAGGGTAATGATTTTAAATGACTATGGTGAGTATGAATCTCATAATGAGGGTGATGATGATGATGATGAAATGTCTGCATTAGAGGATCCTAACGAGGGTTATGAGGCGGTTGTAGGTGAAGCACTAGTGATGTGGGGACCTGTGGGGACCCAGGCTCTAACTCGATTATCTTTGAGATTAATTGGATCTTTGTTAGAAAATGTGGGTCAAAATTTTGTTTTTAACATTTATTCAAATGTATATAAATAAGCACAAAACATTATATATAAAATTCCTGTCATTTTATTCAACTCCAACTAACGTTCACATGTTCTATTGAAATCAACATACTAGGGTGTATAATTCAGTACATGTCTAGTAAAAACCACTAGTGATCTTCTACGCCCGTAATCTCCACCATATCTCGATCTCTCCATCATCCTCTGCGTGACCCTGTTCCTGTCCCACCTGTTGTCATGCACACATACAGACACAACAACAGCCGGATACTCCGGTGAGAACAAATCCCAGTATAAAACATGGTACACATGCATATACACAATATAAATCATGAAGCATGCTATCAAGAATAGAATCAATGGCAATAGGATCCATAGTCTATGAAACCAAATCAATATCAGCATGCAAATGGAATCGAAATCATATCTTGACTCGACTCGATTCTAACTCTAGGGATCCCGGTATGAATAAGAAGTCACAGTCTGCCACCTACACTCCCAATCGGGGTGACGGTACGTCTTATTCCTAGACTTCGGTCATGTCTGTATCGAATGTCTACATTCGGAGTCAATTCTGCTCATATGCGTCGATATCACCGAACGTCTAGCTTGGCAAGTCTGCCAATGACTCTCCAATCTTAAATGCTTGAATATAAATCTATAAAAAAATCATCAACATATAAAAAGGTAACAATCTAGTATGCGATTTTGGGAAACTCAAATCAGATCTAATTCGAGTTATATCTTCCCGAATCAACATGAATTATACCTTTCTTTCTGTCAATCTGACTCTGTCGAAGTCTCGAACTCAAGGCCTGTCAATACTCAATCTGGGAATGACAATATCGAGGAGTACAATATCAATACACCAATCAATTCAATATTAGATATAATCAGAACGAAATCAAATTCTGTTTCGACAGCATAACTGCATAATCTCAATATACCCAACACTACAAATCAACAGATATCCGTTCTCGCAACTCATAATCAATAACAATACAAATCTGATATCAAATCTCAGTCAAATCAACTCTGAAATTCATAACAATTCTATACGGTATCAGTTCTTCAATCCGGTTTCGATTATATGATGTCTAACATATCAAGAACCTTATATAGAAATCATATCAGATTCTGGCAATACCATAATTTCAAATCATCTCAAAACATAGTAAAACTTACGTCCAGTTGAAGCCCTTGTCGATAGCAATACAGTACTGAAGTCGGATTGAAAATCAGACGGGCGGATCTTTCACAAATCACAAATATAGAAGATAAAAGGCGTAAGGATTTCTCGTAGCTTCCCAGGAGCTCTTCTCGTTTCTGTTGCTGAGGGAAATGAAGGAAACCAACATTTTATATATCTCTTGCATGTTAACGATACGTGTCATTTTTTTTTTTTCACACCTTTCAGGCGGCGCTCGGGCGGTAACCGATTACCGCTCGGGCGCCGAACACTCTGTACGGTACCTAACTTGTTGTACACTGGCGCTCGGGCGGTCACAAACTACCGCCCGGGCGCCACATCTTCTGCCCGAACGTAATGCTATTGAACACTGGCGCTCGGGCGGTCAAAAACTACCGCTCCGGCGCCAGACTCTCTGTCCAAAACCCGTTCTTGTGATGCATTGGCGCTCGGGCGGCCTTTTTCTACCGCTCGGGCGCCAACAGTTCTGTACAAAAATATGCATCAATCCATGCTTCACCCAATCTGGTCCCGGAATGGTCCATCTTTAATCATATCCATTCAAAAATCAATAATCTCAGATTAATGGAATCAAAATCTCGGGCATTACAGGACCCGGACGCTAATTCATTTCTTAATCATCCTTGGGAATAATTGGATCAATTAAATCAATTGGGTATAGATTTTTTTTTAAAATACCATGCGGAACATAATGTAATCAATCTGATATACATATCACAAGTTAAAGTACAAATCTTGTACAACATAGATCCATATCAAACTAGGGTTCAACAACTACATATCAAGTTATGAAACATATTCTACTGCTGGGTCCGAATCTCCACGCTAATCTTGTTCTCTCATCCTCTTCTTGACCCTGATCCTGTCCCACCTGTTGTCATGCAAACATACAGACACAACAACAGCCGGATAACTCCGGTTAGAATAATATTCCCAGTATAAATAATGTGTACATGCACTCATATGAATCGATATAAAAGCATGCAACAGAAATCAATAACATGTATCATAATCTGAAAAACATGAATCATTGTAAACCTTTAAATAACTCGTAACTCAACATCTCAGACTCAACTCATTTCTAATCTAAGGATCCCGATTCCTGGACATTGGCATAAGATAACTAATCTCCGCAATATAAGCCGATCCGCTCCTACGCAACATCGATATAAATCAAGCATCCAGTGTCTTGGCACCTCCGCCATTGACTTGGCACCTCCGCCATTGACTAGGCACCTCCGCCCTGACTCAATACATGCTTTGCCGTAACTCAATAGACTAAGCATATGAATCTCATAAATTGCAAACATCAATGCAATAAAATAAAGTATGTGATTTAGGGAACTCAAGTCAGATCTAACTCGAGTTATATCCTCCCGGTTCAACATTGATTTATACCTTTCTTTTGTCGATCTGACGAAGTCGAAGTCTTGAATTCGAAGCTGTCAATACTCAATCTGGCAATGATAATCGAATATATTGTATAACTATTCCATTCAAACAAGATGTCTCAATCTTATCAAATTATGACGGCATAACGGTACAATCTCAAAATACCGGCAATACAAAATCAGTATATACCAATCTCAATATCTCATAATCAATCAAGAACATAATCTGATACCAAATCTGTATAATCTCATCAAATCAAATATGAAAACTCATAACAATTCCATACGGTATCTGTTCTTCAATCCGGTTTCGATTATACAATGTCTAACATATCAAGAAAATCATATATCAATTCTATCTGATTCCTTCAATATCATATTTCCAAATCATAGAAGAACATAAGAAAACTTACGTCTTTGGGTAGCCGTTGTCGAGAGGAGCACAGTACTGTGTCCGGATTCAAATTCGAGTAAACGGATCTTACAAAAATTAAAGTCTACGAAAAAGTGAAACTTTGAAGGAATAATTTGCTGGAGCTCTCGGTTTCATGCCACGCGAGGAAGAATGAAGCAATGAATATATATAGCATGCATGTCCAAGCCATGTGGCTTCATCTTTCAGCAGCACGTCTCGCGCATATGCAAGACCTTCCTCGGCGCATATGCGCAAGACACTCTGTCTCGGAGCCTTGGCTTCTTATCTGCTCGCGCATATGCGCGCCCTCTCCTCGCGCATATGCGCGAGACTTACTGTCTCGGTACCTCTTCTCTTCCCTTACTCGCGCATATGCGCGCCCTCTTCTCGCGCATATGCGCGAGGTCTTCTGCCATGCTCGCGGATATGCGCGGCTCGTTTCGCGCATATGCGCGAGACCTTCTGTCTTCGCACAACACAATACACATGCCAACTCAAATCATATCTCGGAGTGGTCCATCTATAATCGCAACAATTTAGAATCATTAATCTCAAATTAACAAAATCAAATCTCGGGCATTACATTTCTCCCCCTCTAAGACACGATTTCGTCCCCGAAATCAAAGGCATCAAATCATATCAAATAAGAAATGTATAACAGAAGCTAAACATGAAACTCACATCAATGAAATAACTCTGGGAATCTCTGTTTCATGTCTGATTCAGTCTCCCAGGTAGCTTCTTCAATGCCATGACGACTCCACTGAACCTTCACAAGCGGAATAGTCATCGTTCTGCGCTGCTTTCCTTTGCGATCAAGAATCTGAATCGGTTTCTCAAGATAGCTTAGAGTGGCATCAAGTTCTGCCTCATCTGGCTGAAGAATATGTGAAGCATCCGGAAGATATTTCCTCAATAAAGAAATATGAAAGACATCATGTATTCTAGATAAAGAAGGCGGTAATGCGTGTCGATAGGCGCGATCTCCTATCTTCTCGAGAATCTCATACGGCCCAATATATCGTGGAGACAATTTCCCTTTCTTGCCAAATCTGACAACGCCTCTGAAAGGTGAAATCTTCAAAAATACTCTGTCTCCTACCTCAAATACAAACGGTCTTTGTCGCACATTGGCATATTTGGCTTGTCTATCTTGAGCTGTTCTCATTCTTTGTCATATCATCATCACCTTCTCTGTCATATCTCGGATCATTCAGGCCCAATCTCAGGTACCTCAGAAATATCATCCTAATACAGAGGGGATCTTCACTTCTTACCGTACAACGCTTCAAACGATGCCATCTCTATACTCGTCTGATAGCTGTTGTTGTACGAAAACTCACAAAGTGGCAAAGAATCTTGCCAACTAGTGCCAAAATCGAGCACTACCGCTCTCAGCATATCCTCCAGTGTCTGGATAGTCCGCTCTGACTGTCCATCGGTCTGAGTATGATATGCGGTACTCAGATGTAACTTCGTACCGAGAGCCTGCTGCAAACTGTGCCAAAAGTGCGAAGTAAACCGAGGATCACGGTCTGATACAATCGACTTCGGCACTCCATGCAATCTGACCACTTCTCTGACTTAGATCTCTGCCATCTGGTCATGTCTATACGTCATCTTGTACGGAATAAAACATGCTGATTTGGTCAATCTGTCAATCACGCCCCCAATCGCATCACAAACTCTGGAGGAACGTGGTAGCTTCGTCACAAAATCCATTAAAATGTGATCCCTTTTCCACTCAGGAATTGACAAGCTATGTAACAAAACTCCTGTTTCCTTTCTTTCAGCTTTCACATGTTGGCAACTCAGACATCTAGACACATAATCTGTGGCATCTGATTTCATCTGTTTCCACCAATACTGTGTCTTCAGATCATTATACATCTTTCTGCCACCAGGATGAATGCTGAATCGACTATAATGTGCCTCTGACAAGATTTGATGTTTCAACTCTAACACATCTGGCACAACAATACGATTATTCACATATAACACATCCTCACGAACATGATATTCTGATTGATGTCCAGCTCTGACCATCGCAATCGAATTCTGATTGTTCTGATCATTTTTCTGTGCTTCTTTGATTCTGAACATCAACTCGGGTTCAAATTGAATGGCATACAGTCTCAGAGGTTTACAATCTGTTTCAAATACTAATCCAGAAAGACATCAATCTTCAATCAAATTTGAAACACCAATTGAAACAACCCCCTTCTCATGCTTTTAAATTTAAAAGAAAAACATGCGCGGAAGCATTTGAAATAAAAAGGGAAAGAACAAAATAATATGTAAACAAAACATTTTACCAAAAGAAATCCACAAACTAACATAAGCTTTACCCCATAATTCATTTTACAAAATATGACAATATTTAAACTTCTCATGTTCACCCAAAATAAAATAAAAGTGACATGATCAAAAGTCTTTCCCATTGGCTTTTATATGACTTCTTCCCCTTGGACGATCCGCTTCAATCTTTTTTGTCACCTGCATCACATGACATTAACTGAAATGAGATAAAACTCAGTAAGTAGAAAGCTATACATAACAAGTACATATACATGAGATTGGTTTGAAATATGGATATAGCAATGGCAATAGACAATGAAGCAATGGCAATGGACAATAAATCAATAGCAATGAACAATGAATAATACCATCTTCAATGAAAGATAGGTAACAAAGCAATATGGATGGTATTTCATGGCATGAATTAAAGGAAAGGAAATGATAGTTCTGTGACCTGTGACCTGTGACCTGTGGATAGTATCTCTTTGATATATAAATATATCAAAACTGTGAGAGATACTCATAATCATGTGATTGGCCAATGACATGCATGTAATAGCTATCATTCCTTGGCTTTGATCATAGGAAATTTTATTGAGGCAATTATACAAACACTTGGTAGGCACAATGGTGTATTACCTCTTTGATCAATGAATTCAATGGAAATGCTTGAACAATGAACATATAACAATATACATATCAATTATATACCAATGGAAGGAGCTAATTAACAATAACATGGCTTGATACATATAAAGTCATGTGAGAATTTGAAAAGAAAGCTTCTACTTACAACCAATCCAACAATATGGTGGCTATGATAAACTTGAATGATTCCTACAAACATCAACACAAGAATAACCAACAATCATCAACATTACCCTAAGAAATTCATCCATTCAACTTAACCCTTCAACCATCCAAACCCTTCTAAACTCCAAGATAATAGAACCCTTACCTTGCAACTTGGAGGAATAGGTAGAAACCACTAAGAATACAACTAAAATCCTTGCACTTGAAGTAGAGATTGAAGGAGAGAAAACTAGAGATAAAATGGCATGAATCGATTATAAGGAAAAGAGAGAAGGTTAGAATGAAGTAGAAGCCTCTAGAATCATGTTATAAGCCTTCAATCCCTTAATAACGTGTTTTAAAAAAACAATCTCGCATGCCTAGCGCCACGGCGCCACTTAATTGGCGCTGCGGCGCCTTTTCTACGTCGCTGGGAGCACCGCGGCGCTGCCTGGCAGCGCCTAGGCGCCAACGCCATGGCCCTGGCAGCGCTGCGGCGCTGCTAGGCGCTGCCCCCTGCACTCCACAGCAGCGTTCTGCGCACGGCTCCGTCAAAGATTGCTTCCGAGACGCCTCTTCCCTTCATAATTAGAAAAAGTGGTAAACTAAAAAGTTGTAGCTCTATGTCTTTTATTGAACCTCTTCAAATTTCAGATCATTTAGAGGTATGAGGAAAATGGTATGCTTAATATCCCAACATGTGTCAATACAAGAGCAACGATGCACATGACACACTTCGGGCCACTTTTGGCTCGTCTTCCCTAATGATTTGAACCAAACTCAAAACATGAAAGTTATAGCCTTATATCTTATCTTTCCAATGAAAGTAGCCTCACATCAATGGGATCAATATACAAAACATTATACTAAAACCGCAACTACTGCCACATTATTCTTACTGTTCTGCACTTCCATTTCCTGTTTGGCTCAAGATCGACTTTCTATTCTACCCATTCAGTCCCATAATCATCACCAACTATGAACATAATATTAAAACAATAACCATATTTTGACCATTCCAATAAACATATCTATAACCATCACAACATCCATAACCATAACCAATAATCATTCCCACCATAACCATAAAAATATTTAAAACCATATCTTATCACCATAAATCATAAATAACGCCATAACTAAAACATGACAAAAAGGTCGGGATATTACAATCTTTCCTCCTTATAAAAATTTCGTCCCCGAAATTTGCTTACCGTCGAATAAAGTTGGATAACGATGTTTCATCTCCTCTTCCGGTTCCCACGTGGCCTCTTCAATCACTTGATTTCTCCAAAGGACTTTGACAAGGCCAATTTCTTTGTTTCTCAACACTTTAACTTTACGATCCAAAATTTGCACCGGCATTTCCTCGTAGCTAAGGTTAGGCAAAAGATCCAATGATTCGTACCGAAAAACATGAGAGGGATTAGAAAGGTACTTACGTAACATTGAAACATGAAATACGTTGTGAACTCGATCCAAGTCCGGTGGCAATGCAAGACGATAAGCTCGGTCTCCAATCTTATCAAGAATTTCAAAAGGTCCAATGAATCGAGGTCTTAGTTTACCTTTCTTACCAAATCGCATAACTCCCTTGAGAGGAGCTATTTTAATAAACATATGATCACCAACCTCGAAAGTCAGAGGCCATCGTCGAACATCGGCATAACTCTTCTGTCTTGACTGAGCGGTCTTCATTCGCTCTTGGATCAATGCCACAACATCTGCTGTTTGTTGAACCAACTCCGGGCCCAACATCTTTCTTTCACCTACCTCTTCCCAATAAAGAGGAGATCGGCACTTCCTTCCATATAAAGCTTCATAAGGTGCCATGCTGATAGAAGACTAGAAACTGTTATTATACGTGAACTTTACCAAAGACAGCTTAGAATACCAACTTTCCGGGAAATCAATCGTACAAGCCCTTAGCATATCCTCCAAAATTTGGATTACCCTTTCTGATTGACCGTCGCTTTGAGGATGGTATGCGGTACTGAAAGTCAATTTCGTTCCCAAGGCTCGATGCAAACTTTTCCAAAACTCTAATGTAAACCTTGGATCACGATCAGAAACTATTGACACCGGTATTCCATGAAGTCTCACAATCTCCTGAATATACGCCTCAGCATATTGGTTCATAGAATAAATCGTCTTGACAGGAAGAAAATGCGATGATTTGGTTAAACGATCCACGATCACCCAAATCGAATTGAAGCCTTTCTGAGTGCTTGGCAACCCAACAACGAAATCCATGGTTATGTGCTCCCATTTCAATTGCGGTATTGGCAAAGATTTCAACAACCCCGCCAGTCTTTGGTGCTCAATCTTAACCTGCTGACAAGTTAGACATTTAGAAACAAATAACATTATATCTTTCTTCATACCTGGCCACCAATAGAGACGTCGAAGATCTTGGTACATCTTGGTACTACCAGGATGTACAGAATAGGGCACTGTATGAGCTTCAGTGAGTATGTCTCGTCGAATGCCATCACCCATAGGAACACATATCCTACCTCGAAAGATCAATAAACCATCACGGTTCAACCCAAACTCAGAAAACTCCTGTCAAATCACTCTTCATTTTCAATTCTAATAACTGAGCATCCCGCTGCTGTTCCTTCAAAATTCGATCAAATAAAGTTGAGTGAAGAACTAGAGCAGACAATCTAGCAACTGTACCTGAAGATACCAAATTGATCTCATTTCTTTGCAATTCAAGCAACAAAGGTTTAGAAATCATGGCACCCAATAATGAACTCGATTTGCGGCTCAAAGCATCTGCAACCACATTAGCTTTACCAGGATGATAGCTAATGGTGCAATCATAATCTTTTACCAGTTCCAACCATCTCCGCTGCCGCATATTCAATTCCTTCTACGAAAACAAATAACTCAAACTTTTTTGATCCGTAAATATTTCACATTTCTCACCATAAAGATAGTGCCGCCAAATCTTCTAAGCAAAAACCACAGCAGCTAACTCCAAATCGTGAGTGGGATAATTCTTCTCGTAGTCCTTCAACTGACGAGAAGCATATGCTATTACTTTCCCCCGCTGCATCAATACGACACCTAACCCCTGCTTAGAAGCATCTGTATATACAACAAAAGTTTCAGTACCACAAGGAAGTACTAAAACAGGGGCAGAGGTTAACTTATCTTTCAATGTTTGAAACGCTTGTTGGCACTCAATGGTCCATTCGAACTTGGTAGCTTTCCGTGTCAAACTTGTCAATGGCGAAGCTATCTTTGAAAAGTCAGCTATGAACCGTCGGTAATACCCTGCCAAACCAAGAAAACTCCGTACCTCTGAAACTGTCTTTGGAATAGACCATTGCTTGATCGATTCAATCTTTGAAGGATCCACCGAAATTCCTTCTTTTGAAACAATATGGCCCAAAAATGCTACCTGCTCCAACCAGAACTCACATTTCTTTAACTTGGCGTACAATTGCTTATCCCTCAACAGCTGCAACACAATCCTCAAATGCTCACGATGAAGTTCTCGTGTCTTTGAGTAGATAAAGATGTCATCAATAAAAACAATGACAAAAGTATCCAAATACGGCTTAAAGACACGATTCATCAAATCCATAAAAACTGAAGGAGCATTGGTTAATCCAAACGACATCACCAGAAATTCATAATGACCATACCTCGTTCTAAATGCAGTCTTTGGTATGTCCTCCTTTTTCACCTTTAATTGATAATAACCGGACCGAAGGTCGATCTTTGAGAATATTGTTGCTCCTTGCAATTGATCAAAGAGATCATCAATACGTGGCAAAGGATATTTGTTCTTCACTGTTACCTTATTGAGTTCTCGGTAGTCAATACATAATCGCAGTGATCCATCCTTCTTCTTTACAAACAACACTGGAGCTCTCCACGGTGAGGAACTAGGTCGGATAAAACCTTTATCTAATAGCTCCTGCAATTGGGTCTTCAATTCTTTCATTTCAGTAGGAGCCATTCGGGATGGAGCCTTGGAAATCGGAGCTGTACCGGGAATTAAATCAATAACAAACTCCACCTCTCGATCAGGTTGTAATCCAGGCACATCATCAGCAAATACGTCAGGATAATCTTGAACCATATCAATATCCTGTAATTGCAAATTACTTTCCTTTCGCACATCAACCTCTGAAGCTAGAAAACCTATACAACCTTTGTGCAACAACTTATTAGCTTGAAGGCAAGAAATAATAGGAATACCAATCGAAAAGCCTAGACCAACGAACACATCACTATCATGGTCATCGACTAAAAACTTCACCGTCTTGCCCACACAATCAATTACCGCACGATAAGTAGATAACCAATCCATCCTCAAAATAACATCAAATTCAACCATCGGAATAACAATAAAATCAGCAAACAGTAATCTATTACCCACTTGTACAGAACATGTCTTGATAATATGAGTGGGACAAATTTCATCCCCCGAGGGCAGCACAATATTGAAGTGGAATGGCATAACAGTAGATTCAACAGATATGGAATGCATAAATTGTGGGGACCCGGGCTCTAACTCGATTATCTGTGGGATTAACTGGATCTTTGCTAGAAAATGTGGGTCAAAATTTTGCTTTTAACATTTATTCAAATGTATATAAATAAGCACAAAACATTATATAAAATACTGTCATCTTATTCAACTCTAAATAACATTCACGTGTTCGTCTACAATTAACATACTAGTGTTTATAAATTCAGTACATGTCTAGTAAGAAACCACTACTAATCTTCTACGCCTGTAATCTCCACGCTATCTCGATCTCTCATCCTCTGCGTGACCCTGAACCTGTCCCACCTGTTGTTATGCACACATACAGACATAACAACAGCCGGATACTCCGGTGAGAACAAATCCCAGTATAAAACATGTATACATGCATGTCATGCGATTAAACACAACATAATAAAACATATATCAATGTTTATAACACATTAGTGAAAACAGATAAAACTCTTCGACTCTTATTCTTTGACTCGACTCATATCTACGTCTAGGGATCCCGGTGTGAATAAGACGTAACAAGTCTCCCACCTACTCTCCCAATCGTGGTGGCGGTACGTCTTATTCCTAGACTTCGGTCCTGTCTGTATCGAGTGTCTACAATCGGAGGAAATCTGCTCCTATGCGTCGATATCACCGAACGTCTAGCTTGGCAAGTCTGCCAATGACTCTCCTATCTTAAATACTTGAATATAAATCTATAAACAAAGCATCAACATATAAAAAGGTAACAATCTAGTATGTGATTTTGGGAAACTCAAATCAGATCTAATTCGAGTTATATCTTCCTGAATCAACATGAATTATACCTTTCGTTGTCGTAGTCTTTGTCGTAGTAGAAATCTCGATGTCGAATCTGTCAGTATCCACTCTGAAATGATACATTCAAGATGCATTCTATCACTTTCTAACTCAACTCAACACATATATAAATCACTAATCAATCTCGATATGATTCGACGACATAGCGGCGTAATCTTGCGATACCAATCAACTCAACAACAATCGATACTAAATTACAATCACAATCAATACCATAAACATGTCCAACTCTGAAAATCTGCATACTTTCCCTTCAATACATGATGGAATTTCATACAAATTCATACGGTACCATTTCTTTGATCAAGTTTCTTTTCTACATATCTCAACATATCAAGAACACATCATAGAATCAAATCTGGTTTCTCTCCAACATCATATTGCCAAATCAAATAAAAACATAACAAAACTTACATCCTTTAGAAGCCTATGATGCAATGAGCTCAAATATAATCTGGATCGAAAATCGGATGGTTAGATCTTTCACAATACAAACTCTAGGCTATGATGAAACTTTGAGGATTTCTGAACTTTCTCGGTGCTAGCTGCTGACGAAGGAAGGAAATGAAGACATTACAACATTATATATGCATGGCAAGTGTCTTATTTTTCATTCAACACGTCGCACCGCGGGTGAGCTCACTTCTGACCGCGGGTGCGCTTAGCTCACGGCATCCCCATCTAAAATTCAGAAACAGCGACCGCGGGTACGGTCCCTTTTTCACCGCGGGTGCGCTCAGGCTACGGCAACCCTTCAACATTTCAAAATCAACGAGCGCGGGTGCAGTATGTCTTGGACCGTGGGTGCGGTGACCCTACTGTAATTCTTCACGTTTCATGAGTTACAACCGCGGGTGCGGTAGGTCTTGGACCGCGGGTGCGGTCTCTCTTGTATTCAAAACTCTACTTGCTGCCCTTACACAGCGGGTGCGGTCAAAACTGGGGTGCGGGGGCGGTGTCCTTTCATGCAAACTTCATATTCTCATCTTATCAACCTACAATTCTTGGGCATTACATAAATACTTCAGACATAAAAGAATGGGTTGCACCAGTGTCAATCAATGTAATTGCTTCTTTGCCGCAGATTAAAATATTACCTGATATCACAGAAGAATCATGATTAACACTTTCCTTCGTCATAGCAAAAATTCTTCCTTGGACTTTTCCTTTGCCTGATAAGAGAGGACATTTCAGTGACGTGTGCCCCATCTCCTTGCATCTAAAACATCGTCCACTATCAACCAAACACTCACCCTTGTGTGGCTTTCCACACTTGGGACACAACGGTCGCTCCGTATCTGATGAAGGCAAAGAAGGCTTATTACGTTGCTCCAACTTGCCTTTCCCTTTGAACCCGCCTCGACCAGAAGGACTTGCACCTTGACTCCTAGCTTGAAAGGTTTGTCTTCTCAACTGTTTTTCCTTTTCAATCTCTTGCTCATAAAGTTCAGCTAGCAGTGCCCTCTCAACAATATCTTGATAAGCAACCACTTTAGCCATGTGAACATCTCTTGCTCATCAAGTCGCTTCTTCAATGCCATGACGATTCCATTGGACTTTCACGAACGGAATAGTCGTTGTTCTGAGCTGTTTCTCTTTCCGATCAAGAATCTGTATCGGTTGCTCAACATAGCTCAAGGTCTGATCAAGCTCAGCTTCGTCAAGCTGAATGACATGAGAAATATCTGGCATATATCTACGCAGCATCAATACATGAAAGACGTCATGTATCCCAGATAGAGAAGGAGGAAGAGCAAGTCTATACGCACGATCGCCAATCTTTTCAAGAATCTCGTACGGACAGACGTATCGAGGAGACAACTTCCCACGCTTACCAAATCTGACCACGCCTCTGAAAGGAGAAATCTTCAAAAATACTCGGTCTCCCTGCTCAAACACTAACGGTCTACGTCTGATGTTCGCGTACGTCGCCTGTCTATCTTGTGCCGTCTTCATTCGTTTCTGAATTATCTTTACTTTCTCAGTCATCTCACGAATCATATCAGGCCCAAGTTCTGGGACCTCTGAGATGTCATCCTAGTACAATGGAGATCTGCACTTCTTTCCGTATAACGCTTCGAACGGTGCCATCTCGATGCCAGTCTGGTAGCTGTTGTTGTACGAGAATTCACAAACAGCTAGTGAATCTTGCCAACTAGTACCAAAATCTAGTACTACAGCTCTCAGCATATCTTCTAAAGTCTTGATAGTCCGCTCCGACTGTCCGTCTGTCTGGGGATGGTAAGCAGTACTCAAGTGTAAAGTCGTACCTAGAGCCTGCTGTAGACTGTGCCAAAAGTGTGAAGTGAATCGTGGATCACGATCTATACGATCGACTTCGGCACACCATAAAATCTGACAACCTCTCTGACATATATATCTGCCATCTGATCATATCTGTACGTCATCTTGTATGGAATGAAGCATGCAGATTTGGTCAATCTATCTATCACAACCCAAATCGCATCGCAGCCTCTGGATGATCGTGGTAATTTTGTGACGAAATCCATGGAAATGTGATCCCATTTCCATTCATGAATAGCTAAACTCTGAAGTAACCCTCCGGGCTTCTTTCTCTCGGTCTTCACCTGTTGGCAATTCAAGCATTTAGACACAAACTCTGCAATATCTGTCTTCATCTGTTTCCACCAGAATTGTGTCTTTAGATCATTGTACATTTTCCTGCCACCAGGATGAATACTGAACCGACTACAGTGCGCTTCTGACAGTATCTGTTGTTTCAAATCTGAAACATCTGGCACTACAAGACGGTTATTCACATACAAAACATGATCACGTACCTGATACTCAGACATATGTCCTGATCTGACCATATCAATCGACTTCTGAACACTCTGATCGGTTCTTTGTGCCTCTTTGATGTGAACAATCAAATCGGGTTCACACTGAGTAGTGGCAAGTCGCAACGGTCTACTATCTGTATCAAATGCTAATCCAGAAAAGCAAAAATCTTCTATCATATTCGAAACACCTATCGTCGACAAGGATAAGGAACATACCTTTTGACTCAAGGCATCTGCTACTGCATTCGACTTCCCTGGATAACACTTGATCTCGCAATCAAAGTCTTTCAGCAGATCAAGCCATCGTCGCTGTCTCATATTCAACTCTTACTAAGAAAATAGATACTTCAGGCTTTTGTGATCAGAGTAGATCTCAAATTTTTCCCCATACAGATAGTGACACCAGATTTTCAATGCAAAAACGATAGCCGCCAATTCAAGATCATGAATTGGGTATCGACTCTCGTGTGGCTTCAACTGTCCCGAAGCATAGGCAACAACATGCTGTCGCTGCATAAGAACACATCCTAACCCTCTGTGAGATGCATCGCAATATACAATGAAATTACCCGTACCTGCAGGTATCGTCAGGACTGGAGCCCTAGTCAATCTCTTCTTCAACTCTACGAAGCTCGACTCACAATCTTCAGACCAGATAAAAGGCGCATTCTTCTGAGTCAACTGAGTGATTGGCTTCGCTATACTGGAAAAATCTCGAATGAATCGTCGATAGTACCCTGCCAGACCCATGAAACTGCGTATCTCTGGCACAGAAGTTGGTCTAGGCCAACTAATCATTGCCTCGACCTTGCTCGGATCAACAGAAATACCGTTTCCAGATATGATAGGACCCAAGAGACAACCTGTCTCAGCCAAAACTCACACTTTGACAGTTTAGCATACAGTTGCTCATTTCTTAACGTCTGCAACACAATTCTCAAATGCTCAGCATGATCAGTCTCATTTCTCGAATAAACCAAAATATCATCCATCAAAACAATCACAAACTCATCCAGATACCTCTGAAAGACACGGTTCATCAGACTCATAAACACTGCTGGCGCATTCGTTAAACCAAAAGGCATGACAATAAACTCATAATGTCCATACCTGGTTCGGAATGCTGTCTTCGGTATATCCACATCTTTAACTCTCAGCTGGTGATATCCAGATCGCAGATCGATCTTGGAATAGACAGAGGATCCCTGCAACTGATCAAACAAATCGTCGATGCGAGGCAATGGGTACTTGTTCTTTACTGTTGCCTTGTTCAGTTGCCGGTAATCGATACACAATCTCATCGAACCATCTTTCTTTCGCACGAATAGCACTGGTGCGCCCCAAGGAGATACACTCGGTCTGATATATCCCTTGGCCAGCAAATCTTCAAGTTGTTCTTTCAATTCTTTCAACTCTATCGGTGCCATTCTATAAGGAGCTCTAGAAATAGGAACCGTACCTGGTACTAGGTCGATGCTAAAATCTACCTCTCTGACTGGAGGCAATCCCGGAATCTCATCGGGGAACACATCTGCAAACTCGCTAACCACTGGCACATCTGCCACGGCTGGGCTCGATTTCAGTAAATCTACTGAATAGACCAGGAATCCTTCTGCTCCTTTCTAGAGTAATCGAGTCATAGACAATACTGAAATCAAAGGAATCCTATCTCTAGACACTTTGCCGTAGAACTTCCACTCTTCAGCCATCTCTGGTCTGAATCTAACAATCTTGTGGAAACAGTCTAATGTCGCTCTGTACTTGGTTAGCATGTTGATACCAATAATGCAATCAAAATCAGATAATCCAAGTACAATACAGTCTAAATCTATCTCATGCCCATCATACTGGAGTAAACACGATCTAACAGATGTCACTGATATTCATCCTGTCCCCAAAGGAGAAGAGACAGACACTACAGTAGACAACGACTCCATAGGCAATGCATGTGTCAATGCAAAATGCTCAGATAAGAATGTATATGATGCACCTGTGTCTATCAGTACATAAGCAGGGTAACCGCAAAGCGAACAATTACCCGCTATCACGTCATCATGGGCATCCTGAGCCTGCTCTTCTGTCAATGCAAACACTCGAGCCTGCTGTCTAGGAGGTTGGCTCACTGTCTGACCACCTCTGGCTCGGGGCTGTGTCGATGTAGGGACTGGCTGGAATGAATGAACAGATGAAGCTTGCCTCTCAGGCTGAGCTACAGAGCCAGATGCTCCTACACTTTGAGTCTGCTGTGTACCTCTCTGTGGACAGACCCTGGCGAAGTGGCCCTGCTGTCTGCAAATGTTGCAGCGACCCATCACGCCCTGACACTGCTCGGTGGCATGTCTACCTCCACAAGAACTACAGTAAACCCCTGTCTACTCTGATCTCTGGCCCGACCCTGTCTGTCTCGGCCCACTGGAGCTCGACGAACTGCTCCCTGATTTCTTGAATTGCTTCCCCTTCACTTTCAAACTGTCTTTTCTCCCGCTGCTGCTACCACCACTCTCGAATCTGGGAGGTGGTTGCTGATACTGACCCGAGGGCTGGGGTGGTCTAGGAGTCTGAGTGGTATAAGAAGTGCTTCGTTGCCTAAGCAACCCGGCTTCTGCTCCCTTCGCCCTGTTCAAGGCATCAGAAAAATTGTTGGGTCGTCCCGTGTTCACCAAGGTCAATATCTCCGGATTCAGGCCATTGATAAACTGATCCGCAACGGCCTCGTCATTCCCAGCAACGTGGGGAGCAAATCGGAGCAATGCAGAGAACTTAGCAACATATTCTTCGATGTTCAGCTGTCCCTGTCTCAAATTGGCAAATTCAGCACCTTTGTCTTTTCGGTAGGAGACGGGAAAGAACCGCTGATAAAACTCCGTCTTGAACACCTTCCAAGTAAACTCTGTGCCACGATGCTCCAAGGCTCTCTTCGTGGTAAGCCACCAAGTCTTGGCAACCTCTTGCAGTTGGTGCCCAATCAACTTCACTCGCCGCTCATCAGTATAATCAAGGGACTCAAATAACATCTCAATGTCATCTAACCAGCTTTCACAGTCAACTGAATTTTCCGTACCCTTCAGTGTCGGTGGTCGTAACGACTGAAACCGCTTTAACAACGTCTCCATTGGTGTTGCAGTAACATTGATAGGGTCATTCGAAGTACTGCCCTGTTCTAGTGCCCGACCTGCTACTGGTTGCGGTACTCGTCGAGGAGGCATATCTGATTATCAAACGGATTAGTACACAATCTATACAATCTGTCTCACTCCTCCTCTGATCATATACCTCTGATCCAGATTCGGTTCTGATTCAGTCTTTGCAATTAGATGCTGAAATCAACTCGGATAACAATACAACATATCGGAGGGAAAGCAATAAATCATGCTAGCACACAAAAGCAAGGAAGAAGGCTCATCTACCCCGCACAATCTATTCTATTTCAATCTAAAGGATCTATCGCTCTGATACCACCTGTTGTGGGGACCCGGGCTCTAACTCGATTATCTGTGGGATTAATTTTATCTTTGCTAGAAAATGTGGGTCAAATTTTTGCTTTTAACATTTATTCAAATGTATATAAACAAGCACAAAAGATTATATAATATACTGTCATCTTATTCAACTCTAAATAACATTCACGTGTTCGTCTACAATTAACATACTAGTGTTTATAAATTCGGTACATGTCTAGTAAGAAACCACTAGTAATCTTCTACGCCCGTAATCTCCACGCTATCTCGATCTCTCATCCTCTGCGTGACCCTGATCCTGTCCCACCTCCTGTTATGCACACATACAGACATAACAACAGCCGGATACTCCGGTGAGAACAAATCCCAGTATAAAACATGTATACATGCATGTCATGCGATTAAACACAACATAATAAAACATAAATCAATGTTTATAACACAATAGAGAAAAAAGATAAAACTCTTCGACTCTTATTCTTTGACTCGACTCATATCTACGTCTAGGGATCCCGGTGTGAATAAGACGTAACAAGTCTCCCACCTACTCTCCCAATCGTGGTGGCCGTACGTCTTATTCCTAGACTTCGGTCCTGTCTGTATCGAGTGTCTACAATCGGAGGAAATCTGCTCCTATGCGTCGATATCACCGAACGTCTAGCTTGGCAAGTCTGCTAATGACTCTCCTATCTTAAATACTTGAATATAAATCTATAAACAAAGTATCAACATATAAAAAGGTAACAATCTAGTATGTGATTTTGGGAAACTCAAATCAGATCTAATTCGAGTTATATCTTCCCGAATCAACATGAATTATACCTTTCGTTGTCGTAGTCTTTGTCGTAGTAGAAATCTCGATGTCGAATCTGTCAGTATCCACTCTGAAATGATACATTCAAGATGCATTCTATCACTTTATAACTCAACTCAACACATATATAAATCACTAATCAATCTCGATACGATTCGACGGCATAACGGCGTAATCTTGCGATACCAATCAACTCAACAACAATCGATACTAAATTACAATCACAATCAATACCATAAACATGTCCAACTCTTAAAATCTGCATACTTTCCCTTCAATACATGATGGAATTTCATACAAATTCATACGGTACCATTTCTTTGATCCGGTTACGTTTCTACATATCTCAACATATCAAGAACACATCATAGAATCAAATCTGGTTTCTCTCCAACATCATATTGCCAAATCAAATAAAAACATAACAAAACTTACATCTTTTAGAAGCCTATGATGCAAGGAGCTCAAATATAATCTCGGATCGAAAATCGGATGGTTAGATCTTTCACAATTCAAACTCGAGGCTATGATGAAACTTTGAGGATTTTTGAACTTTCTCTCGGTGCTAGCTGCTGACGAAGGAAGGAAATGAAGACAATACAACATTATATATGCATGGCAAGGCAAGTGTCTTATTTTTCATTCAACACGTCGCACCGCGGGTGCACTCACTTCTGACCGCGGGTGCGCTTAGCTCACGGCATCGCCAGCTAAAATTCAGAAACAGCGACCGCGGGTGCGCTCAGGCTACGGCAACCCTTCAACATTTCAAAATCAATGACCGCGGGTGCAGTATGTCTTGGACCGCGGGTGCAGTGACCCTACTGTAATTCTTCACGTTTCATGAGTTACAACCGCGGGTGCGGTAGGTCTTGGACCGCGGGTGCGGTCTCTCTTGTATTCAAAACTCTACTTGCTGCCCTAACACTGCGGGTGCGGTCGAAACTGGGGCGCGGGGGCGGTGTCCTTTCATGCAAACTTCATAATCTCATCTTATCAACCTAAAATTCTTGGGCATTACATAAATACTTCAGACATAAAAGAATGGGTTGCACCAGTGTCAATCAATGTAATTGCTTCTTTTCCGCAGATTAAAATATTACCTGATATCACAAAAAAATCAAGATTAACACTTTCCTTCGTCATAGCAAAAATTATTCCTTGGACTTTTCCTTTGCCTGATAAGAGAGGACATTTCAGTGCCGTGTGCCCCATCTCCTTGCATCTAAAACATCGTCCACTACCAACCAAACACTCACCCTTGTGTGGCTTTCCACACTTGGGATACAACGGTCGCTCCGTATCGGATGAAGGCAAAGAAGGCTTATTACGTTGCTCCAACTTGCCTTTCCCTTTGAACACGCCTCGACCAGAAGGACTTGCACCTTGACTCCTAGCTTGAAAGGTTTGTCTTCTCAACTGACTTTCCTTTTCAATCTCTTGCTCATCAAGTTCAGCTAGCAGTGCCCTCTCAACAATATCTTGATAAGCAACCACTTTAGCCATGTGAACATCTCGCCGAATCTTAGGTCTCAAGCCGCGAAGAAAGTGCTCTCCTTTATCTTCATCGTTCTCGGCAATAAAAGGCACAAAGACACAACCTTCTTCAAATTTGAGAGTATACTCATTGACAGTCATGGTAGCTTGTCGCAATTCGAGAAATTCTTTCACCTTCTTCGCTTTAACCTCTTGAGAAAAATATTTGGTGTAGAAAAGCTCTTTGAATGCATCCCACTTCAATTCACGAACATTCACTGTAACCTTGGTGGCTTCCCACCAAATACGTGCTGCTTTGACCAACATAAAAACTGCACAACTAACCTTGTCTTGATCATTGGACTTCAGATAATCGAAGATGGCCTCCAAAGACTTGATCCATTCTAGAGCAATTAGTGGATCAGGACCACCAATAAACTCCGGAGGGTTCATACGTCTGAAACGATCATATGCACCATCTTCAGAACTTTCCGTTCTGCCTTGACCTCTTCCTTGGCCACGCCCCTGAGTTGTAGTTTGCATGCTCAATAATTGTTGAATTTGTTCGCCATGGACTTTAGCTTGTTCTTTCAACAACTTACTGAATTCATCTACCACCTTTGCAGTCTTATCAGTGGGAGGGGTCCACCTATCATCCCCTTCGATATTCTTTCTCTTGGGAGGCATATCCTACACATATGCTCACTTTAACATAGATAGGAAGAAAGAATACATCAATGGCAATGAAATATAAACAATTCTCAATGTTAAAATCAATAGATGCAGGATCGAAAACATACCGGACTGTCCTATGTAGAAGAAGTCATATATGGTCCGAAGAACTTTCGCTCTGATACCGATTGAAACAACCCCCTTCTCATGCTTTAAAATTTAAAAGAAAAACATGCGCGGAAGCATTTGAAATAAAAAGGGAAAGAACAAAATAATATGTAAACAAAACATTTTACCAAAAGAAATCCACAAACTAACATAAGCTTTACCCCATAATTCGTTTTACAAAATATGACGATATTTAAACTTTTCATTTTCACCCAAAATAAAATAAAAGTGACATGATCAAAAGTCTTTCCCATTGGCTTTTATATGACTTCTTCCCCTTGGACGATCCTCTTCAATCCTTTTTGTCACCTGCATCACATGACATTAACTGAAATGAGATAAAACTCAGTAAGCAGAAAGCTATACATAACAAGTATATATACATGAGATTGGTTTGAAATATGGATATAGCAATGACAATAGACAATGAAGCAATGGCAATGGACAATAAATCGATAGCAATAAACAATGAATAATACCATCTTCAATGAAAGATAGGTAACAAAGCAATATGGATGGTATTTCATGGCATTTATTAAAGGAAAGGAAATGATAGTTCTGTGACATGTGACCTGTGGATAGTATCTCTTTGATATATAAATATATCAAAACCGTGAGAGATACTCATAATCATGTGATTGGCCAATGACATGCATGTAATAACTATCATTCCTTGGCTTTGATCATAGGAAATTTCATTGAGGCAATTATACAAACACTTGGTAGGCACAATGGTGTATTAGCTCCTTGATCAATGAATTCAATAGAAATGCTTGAACAATGAACATATAACAATATACATATCAATTATATACCAATGGAAGGAGCTAATTAACAATAACATGTCTTGATACATATAAAAATCATGTGAGCATTTGAAAAGAAAGCTTCTACATACAACCAATCCAACAATATGGTGGCTATGATAAACTTGAATGATTCCTAAAAACATCAACACAAGAATAACCAACAATCATCAACATTACCCTAAGAAATTCATCCATTCAACTTAACCCTTCAACCATCCAAACCCTTCTAAACTCCAAAATAATAGAATCCTTACCTTGCAATTTGGAGGAACAGGTAGAAACCACTAAGAATACAACTAAAATCCTTGACTTGGAGTAGAGATTGAAGGAGAGAAAACTAGAGAGAAAATGGCATGAATCGATTATAAGGAAAAGAGAGAAGGTTAGAATGAAGTAGAAGCCTCTAGAATCATGTTATAAGCCTTCAATCCCTTAAAAACGTGTTTTAAAAAAACAATCTCGCCTGCCTAGCGCCGCGGCGCCACTTAATTGGCGCTGCGGCGCCTTCTCTACGTCTCTGGGAGCGCCGCGGCGCTGCCTGGCAGAGCCTAGGGGCCAACGCCTCGGCAGCGCTGCCCCCTGCACTCCACAGCAGCGTTCTGCGCACGGCTCTGTCGAAGATTCCTTCCGAAACGCATCTTCCCTTCATAATTAGAAAAAGTGGTAAACTAAAAAGTTGTAGCTTTATGTCTTTTCTTGGACCTCTTCAAATTTCAGATCATTTAGAGGTATGAGTAAAAGGTTATGCTCAATATCCCAACATGTATCAATACAGGAGCAACGATGCACATGACACACTTCGGGCCACTTTTGGCTCGTCTTCCCTAATGATTTGAACCAAACTCAAAACATGAAAGTTATAGCCTTATATCTTATCTTTCCAATGAAAGTAGCCTCACATCAATTGGATCAATATACAAAACATTATACTGAAAACCGCAACTACTGCCACATTATTCTTACTGTTCTGCACTTCCATTTCATGTTTGGCTCAAGATCGACTTTCTATTCTATCCATTCATTCCCATAATCATCATCAACTATGAACATAAAATTAAAACAATAACCATATTTTAACCATTCCAATAAACATATCTATAACCATCACAACATCCATAACCATAACCAATAATCATTCCCACCATAACCATAAAAATATTTAAAACCATATCTTATCACCATAAATCATAAATAACGCCATAACTAAAACATGACAAAAATCTCGGGATATTACACCAATCGTCGATAAGGATAAAGAACATACCTTCCGACTCAGTGCATCAGCTGCTGCATTTGACTTCCCTGGGTAGTATTTGATTTCACAATCAAAATCCTTCAGTAAATCAAGCCATCTTCTTTGCCTCATATTCAGCTCTGACTGTGAAAAAAGATATTTCAAGCTTTTATGATCAGAATAAATCTCAAAATTCTCACCGTAGAGGTAATGTCGCCAAATCTTCAATGCAAATACAATCGCAGCCAATTCAAGATCATGAATCGGGTAGCGAGTCTCATGTGGCATTAGCTGTCTCGAGGCATAAGTAATGACATGTACTCGCTGCATCAAAACCCAATCCAATCCTCGGTGAGAAGCATCACAATAAACAACAAAATCACCAGTACCTGGCAGAATAGTCAACACCGGAGCACTGGCCAATCTCTTCTTCAACTCCAAGAAACTGGATTCACATTCCTCGGACCAAACAAATGGTGCATTCTTCTGCGTCAGCTGAGTAATAGGTCTAGCGATACTAGAGAAATCTCTGATATACCGACGATAATATCCTGCCAAACCCATAAAGCTGCGTATCACTTGTACAGATGTTGGTCTCGGCCAACTAATCACAGCCTCGACTTTGCTAGGATCAACAGAAATCCCATCTCCAGATATAATGTGACCCAGAAATACAACCTGTCTCAACCAGAATTCACATTTCGACAGCTGTGCATACAGTTTCTCTGTTCTCAGAATCTTTAATACAGTTCTCAAATGCTCAGCATGATCAATCATATTTTTCGAATATATCAGGATATCATCGATAAATATAATCACAAAATCATCAAGATATTTCTTAAATATGTGGTTCATCAAACCCATAAATACTGCCGGAGCATTTGTTAAATCAAATGGCATGACAATAAACTCATAATGTCCATACCTGGTTCTGAAAGCTGTCTTCGAGATATCAGAATCTCTGACTCTCAGCTGATGATAGCCATATCTCAAATCAATCTTGGAATAACAGAAGAACCCTGCAACTGATCAAATAAATCATATATACAAGGCAAGGGATATTTATTCTTTACCGTCGCCTTGTTCAGATGCCGGTAGTCAATGCAGAGTCTCATTAAACCATCTTTCTTTCTCACAAACAGTACTGGAGCATCCCAAGGAGAAACACTCGATCTGATGTACCCCTTGGCCAGTAAATCTTCTAACTGCTCTTTCAATTCGATCAGTTCTATTGGTGCCATTCTGTATGGTGCTCGAGAGATAGGTGTTGTACCTGGCATAAGTTCGATGCTGAAGTCTATCTCTCTGACTGGAGGCAATCTCGGAATCTCATCTGGGAAGACATTAGCAAACTCACATACCACTGGCAACTCAGCCAATGATGGGCTCGATTTTAGTACGTCAACTGAATATACAAGGAATCCCTCTGCTCCTTTCAGTAATAATCGAGTCATCGATAACGCAGATATCAAAGGAATTCTAGCTCTAGAACCCTTGCCGTAGAATTTCCATTCATCAGCCATATCAGGACTGAATTTCACAATCTTATTAAAACAATCTATGGTAGCTCTGTACTTGATCAGCATATCAATACCGATAATACAGTCAAAATCAGACAACCCAAGTACAATACAAGCTAACTCAATCTCATGGCCATCATACTGTAGCATACAAAGTTTAACAGAATTCACTGATATCAATCCTGTCCCCAAAGCAGAAGAGACAGAAACTATAGCAGATCAAGACTCAACAGGCAACGCATGAATCAATGCAAATCTCTCAGAAATAAATGTATGGGATGCACCTGTATCTATCAATACATATGCAGGATAACGACAAAGAGTACAGTTACCAGCAACAACATCATCAGGTGCGTCCTGGGCCTGTTCCTCAGTCAATGCAAACACTCTGGCCTGCTGTCTAGGAGGCTGGCTAACCGTCTGGCTTTCTCTTGGCCTTGGCTGTGACTGGGTAGGTGCTGGCTGGAATGAGTGAACAGCAGGTGCTCGTCTATCAGGCTGTGCCCCTGATCCAGCTGATTCTGCTCCCTGGGATCCTTGGGAACCTCTCTGCGGACATACTCTAGCAAAATGTCCCTGCTGTCTACAGATGCAGCAACTACCAAATACTCCTTGGCATTGCTCTGTGGGATGTCTCCCTCCACAAGTCCTGCAATAAGCCCCGCTATAACTCTGTCTGGAACCACTGGAGCTAGAAGAACTGCTGCCAGACTTCTTAAACTGTTTCCCTTTAGTTTTCAACTGATCTTTCTTTCCACTGCCACTACCACTCTCATATCTGGGAGGGTGTTGCTGGAACTGAGTAGTAGATGGCTGCTGTGGTCTCGGTGCTGGGGCAACATACGACGCTCCTTTCTGCCTAATCAGGCCGGCTTCAGCTCCCTTTGCTCTGTTCAGGGCAACAACAAAATTATTCGGTCGCCCTGCATTTACCAGTGTAAAGATCTCGGGATTCAGTCCATTGATGAATTGATCAGCAACAACTTCGTCATTTTCAGAAACATGTGGAGCAAACCGCAACAAGGTAGAGAACTTAGCCACATATTCCTCAATATTCAACTGACCCTGTCTCAAATTAGCAAACTCTGCACCCTTGTCTTTCCTGTACGATACTGGAAAGAATCTTCGATAGAATTCATCTTTAAAGACCTTCCAAGTGATAGTCATACCTCGATGCTCCAATGCTCTCTTCGTTGTGATCCACCAATTCTTTGCAACATCATGCAATTGGTGGCCAATCAGTTTAACTCTCCGCTCATCTGTGTAGTCAAATTAATCAAGCAGCATCTCAATGTCATCTAGCCAACTCTCACACTCAACTGAAGTCTCAGTACCCTTCAGAGTCGGTGGATGCAAAGACTGAAATCTCTTCAACAGGGTTTCCATCGGTGTTGCTGTCACATCCATCGGATTCGCAGAGGTACTGCCCTGTTCTGGGATTCTTCGAGGAGGCATATCTGATTAACAAAAGGGTTAGCAATCATAATTGACAAATCGTCCCCTTCTGATCATCTAACCTCTGATCCAGAAACGGTTCTGATTCATTCTCAATAATACAGGTTACCATTCAAAGCAGATAATCAGGTAAACATGTATATTCCAAAGCAGTAACCATGCTAGCACACAGAAGCAAGAAAGAAAAATCAATATACCCCGCTTACTAGCTTCTATCTCAGGCTAAATGAACCTACTGCTCTGATAACACCTGCTGTGGGGACCCGGACGCTAATTCATTTCTTAATCATTCTTGGGAATAATTGGATCAATTAAATCAATTGGGTCTAAATTTTTTTTTTAAAATACCGTGCGGAACGTAATGAAATCAATCTGATATACATATCACAAGTTAAAGTACAAATCTTGTACAACATAGATCCATATCAAACTAGGGTTCAACAATTACATATCAAGTGATGAAACATATTCTACTGCTGGGTCCGAATCTCCACGCTAATCTTGTTTTCTCATCCTCTTCTTGACCCTGCTCCTGTCCCACCTGTTGTCATGCACACATACAGACACAACAACAGCCGGATAACTCCTGTGAGAATAATATTCCCATTATAAACAATGTGTACATGCACTCATATGAATCGATATAAAAGCATGCAACATATATCAATAACATGTATCATAATCTGAAAAACATGAATCATTGTAAACATGTAAATAACTCGTAACTCAACATCTCAGACTCAACTCATTTCTAATCTAGGGATCCCGATTCCTTAACATTGGCATAAGATACCGAATCTCCGCAACAGAAGCCGATCCGCTCCTACGCAACATCGATATAAACCAAGGATCCAGTGTCTTGGCATATCCGCCAAAGACTTGGCACCTCCTCCATTGACTAGGCACCTCCGCCCTGACTCAATACATGCTTTGCTATAACTCAATAGACTAAGCATATCAATCTCATAAATTGCAAACAGCAATGCAATAAAATAAAGTATGTGATTTATGGAAACTCAAGTCAGATCTAACTCGAGTTATATCCTCCCGGTTCAACATTGATTTATACCTTTTTTTGTCGATCTGACGAAGTCGAAGTCTTGAATTCGAAGCTGTCAATACTCAATCTGGCAATGATAATCGAATATATTGTATCACTATTCTATTCAAACAAGATGTCTCAATCTTATCAAATTATGACGGCATAATGGTACAATCTCAAAATACCGGCAATACAAAATCAGTATATACCAATCTCAATCTCTCATAATCAATCAAGAACATAATCTGATACCAAATCTGTATAATCTCATCAAATCAAATATGAAAACTCATAACAATTCCATACAGTATCAGTTCTTCAATCCGGTTTCGATTATACAATGTCTAACATATCAAGAACACCATATATCAATTATATCTGATTTTCTTCAATATCATATTTCCAAATCATAGAAGAACATAAGAAAACTTACGTCTTTGGGTAGCCGTTGTCGAGAGGAGCACAGTACTGTGTCCGGATGCAAATTTGAGTAAACGGATCTTACAAAAATTAAAGTCTACGCAAAAGTGAAACTTTGAAGGAATAATTTGCTGGAGCTCTCGGTTTCATGCCACGCGAGGAAGAATGAAGCAATGAATATATATAGCATGCATGTCCAAGCCATGTGGCTTCATCTTTCAGCAGCACGTCTCGCGCATATGCGAGACCTTCCTCGGCGCATATGCACGAGACACTCTGTCTCGGCGCCTTGGCTTCTCATCAGCTCGCGCATATGCGCGCCCTCTCCTCTTGCATATGCGCGAGACTTACTGTCTCGGTACCTCTTCTCTTCCCTTACTCGCGCATATGCGCGAGGTCTTCTACCATTCTCGCGCATATGCGCGGCTCGTTTCGTGCATATGCGCGAGACCTTCTGTCCTCGCACAACACAATACACATGCCAACTCAAATCATATCTCGGAGTGGTCCGTCTATAATCGCAACAATTCAGAATCATTAATCTCAAATTAACAAAATCAAATCTCGAGCATTACGAGTGACTAGGCGAATCATGAGTGCCCAAGTCAAGGAGGAGGAGACTAACCAAAGAGAGAACTTGTTCCACACTTGTTGTTTTGTAAATCAAAAGGTTTGCAATCTAATCATAGATGGGGGAGTTGTACTAATGTGACAAGTGTTGAGATGGTGGAGAAATTTGGGTTTACCTACATTAACACATCCCCAACCATATAGGCTTCAATGGTTGAATGATTGTGCGGAGGTAAAGGTTACAAAACAAGTGCTAGTGCCTTTTGCTATTGGGAAGTATGTGGATGAGATCTTGTGTGATGTAGTACCCATGCATGCATGTCATATCTTGTTGGGTAGACCTTGGCAATATGATAGGCGGGTGACACATGATGTGTTCAAGAATAGGTACTCCTTTGTATTGAAGAAGAAAACCATTGTATTACTCCCTTTGTCCCCAAAGCAAGTGTTGGAGGACCATTTAAAAAAAAAGAGAAATGAGCCAAAAAAAGAGTGAACTGAAAAGTGAGGTGGCTTTTGAAACTAAAAATGAGATGTCTGAAAAAATGAGAGAAAAAAAGAGTGAGATAGCCATACAAAAGAAGAAAGAGAGGAAAGAAAATGAGGGAAAAGAAAATGAGAGGGAAGTTGCCAAAAAGAAAACATATATGGCCCAAAAAGGTGAGTTGAAACTTTTGATGCACACACATGAACCACTTGTGTTGATTCTTTATAAAGAGATCCTCTTTAACACAAGTGATATAGCCGGGTCCCTTCCGAGAATTGTTGTTTCACTTTTGCAGGAATTTGATGATATATTTCCGGAGAAGCTACCTCAAGGATGGTCATGCCTTTTGGCTTAACTAACGCTCCTAGCACCTTTATGAGGTTAATGAACCATGTCTTGCGTGCATACATAGAACAATTTGTTGTGGTTTACTTTGATGATATCCTAGCGTATAGCAAAAACTTGGATGCGCATGTTAATCACTTGAGACTTGTGCTAATCACACTAAGGGCTGAACATTTGTATACTAACTTAAAGAAATGTGATTTTTGTACAAGAAAACTTGTTTTTCTTGGTTTTGATGTAAGCACACAACGTATACAAGTGGATGAAGACAAGGTAATTGCCATTCGAGATTGGCCAACGCCTACTATTGTTGGTCAAGTTCGGAGCTTTCATGGTGTTGCAAGCTTCTATAGGATGTTTGTAAAGGATTTTAGCAGACTTGCAACACCGATGACGGCGGTAATCAAGAAGAACGTTCCATTCCATTGGGGCGAGGAGCAAGAGAAGTCTTTTAATCTTATCAAGCAAAAATTAATTAATGCTCCTTTACTTGTGTTACCTGATTTTGCTATTACCTTTGAACCTTGGGTTGATATTTCTATGGACTTTGTTTTGGGGTTGCCTAGGAAAAAGAAGGGGAGGGATTCTATATTTGTTGTTGTGGATAGATTTTCTAAAATGGCACATTTTATAGCTTGTCACAAAACTGATGATGCATCTAACATTGCGGATTTATTCTTTAGCGAAGTCGTTAGGTTGCATGGCATGTCTAGGACTACTGTTTCTGACCGTGATGTTAAGTTTTTAAGTTACTTTTGGAAAACGTTGTGGGCTAAACTTGACACAAAATTGTTGTTTTCTACTACATGTCATCCTCAAACGGATGGACAAACTGAAGTTGTTAATAGAACTTTAGGGACACTTTTTCGTGCTATTCTGAAGAAGAACATAAAGAATTGGGAAGATTGTTTGCCATTTGTTGAGTTTGCTTATAATCGTTGCGTGCATTCTGCTACAAATTACTCGCCATTTGAACTTGTACATGGTTTTAATCCTTTGACTCCGTTGGATTTGATGTCTTTACCTGTGAGTGAAAGGTTGAACATGGACGGCAAAAAGAAGGCTGAATTTGTTAGGAGGCTGCATGAAAAAGTCAAGGCCAACTTTGAGAAGAGAAATGAGCAATATGCCAAACATGCCAACAAAGTGAAGACGAAGGTGATATTTGAGAAAGGAGATTGGGTGTGGCTACACTTGAGGAAGGACATGTTTCATGAGAAGCGACGTTCAAAGCTACTACCGAGGGGTGATGGACCATTTCAAATCCTCGAGAGGATAAGTGACAATGCCTACAAACTTGATCTACCAGGTGAGTATAACATCTGTGGGGACCCGGGCTCTAACTCGATTATCATTGGGATTAAATGAATATTTGCTAGAAAATGTGGGTCAAAATTTTTGCTTTTAACATACTACACATACATAAGATTTATTGTATTTCATTTAAAAGCAAATACATGTCTTGTTTCATTCATACAATCAAACTAGTATTAAAAAGTATTAATACATGTCTAATACAACAACGAGTTACTCTGCTACGCCCGTGATCACCATGCTATCATCTCTCAATCATCCTCGTCTCGACCCTGATCCTACCCCACATGTTGTTATGCACACATACAGACACAACAACAGCCGGAAACTCCGGTGAGAACAAATCCCAGTATAAAACATGTATACATGCATGTCATGCAATTAAATACAAAATCATAACACATAAATCAGTAATTATGACACACTAGTGAATACAGATAAAACTCTTCGACTCTTATTCTTTGACTCGACTCATATCTAAGTCTAGGGATCCCGGTGTGAATAAGACGTAACAAGTCTCCCACCTACTCTCCCAATCGTGGTGGCGGTACGTCTTATTCCTAGACTTCGGTCCTGTCTGTATCGAGTGTCTACAATCGGAGGAAATCTGCTCCTATGCGTCGATATCACCGAACGTCTAGCTTGGCAAGTCTGCCAATGACTCTCCTATCTTAAATGCTTGAATATAAATCTATAAACAAAGCATCAACATATAAAAAGGTAACAATCTAGTATGTGATTTTGGGAAACTCAAATCAGATCTAATTCGAGTTATATCTTCCCGAATCAACATGAATTATACCTTTCGTTGCACAGTCTTTGTCGTAGTCGAAGTCTCGATGTCGAATCTGTCAATATCAACTCTGAAATGATACATTCAAGATGCATTCTATCAATCTCTAACTCAAATCAACACATATACGAATCAATAATCAATCTCAATACGATTCGACGGCATAACGGCGTAATCTTGCGATACCGATCAATTCAAACAACATTAATCAATGACAATAACTCACATATCTATTTGAATATAATCTCGACAAGTCATACTCCTCAAGAACATAATTTACCATGCTGATATTTGCATAATCTTTACTCAATACCTGCTGGACTTTCACAATAATGTCATATCCTATCCGGTTTTCAATCCGGTAGTACATACATGTGTTCCATCATCTCAACAACATCTACTATCAAGCATATATGAATTCCTTCAACACATGAATATCAAAACATGCTGGAAAACATTAAAACATATACCCTTTCGAAGCCCTTGTCAAGAGGAGCAAGAATCTAAGCTCGGATTCAATTTCGGTTGGTTGGATCTTGCAAAACCAACAATTTAAGCTAGGAAGAAACCTTGCACCTTTTCTGGAATTGCTCTCGGTTCTAATGCTGGAATAGTGAGGAAATGAAGACACATACATGTTAAATGCATGGCAAGGACACATGTTTTATTTTTCACTCAACACGTCGCACCGCGAGTGCGGTAGCTTTTCACCGCGGGTGAGCTCAGCTCACGGCATCCCATCCAAAATTCTAAAATCGTCGACCGCAGGTGCGCTCAGTCTTGGACCGCGGGAGCGGTGTCTTCTGTAACCAAAATCATACCTTACTGCCCACCTACCGCGGGTGCGTTTGAAAATGGTAGCGCGGGTGCGGTCGTTCTTTGCTATTAAACTCAATTTGCAACGTCGCTTCTCTACGTCTGTTCTTCCATCGCCTTTAGTCATAATACATAACAATTCACAAGTATCAACAAGAATTTTGGGCATTACATTTCTCCTCCTCTTAGATATGAGTTCGTCCTCGAACTCGCAGGCAATCAAGTAATGGTATATAAAAGAAGCAATATGATCAAAAGCTGAATAAAAACTCACATCATGAAAATAACTCAGGATATCTCTGTCTTATCTCTGATTCTGTCTCCCAAGTCGTTTCTTCAGTACCATGACGACTCCACTGAACTTTCACTAATGGAATAGTCTTCGTTCTGAGTTGTTTCTCTTTCCGATCAAGAATCTGAATCGGCTGCTCAACGTAACTCAAAGTCTGATCTAACTCGGCTTCTTCAGGCTGAAGGACATGAGAACTATCTGGGATATATCTACGTAACATCAATACATGAAAGACGTCATGTATCCAAGATAGAGAAGGAGGAAGAGCAAGTCTATACGCACGATCGCCAATCTTTTCAAGAATCTCATACGGACCGACGTATCTAGGAGACAACTTCTCACGTTTGCCAAATCTGACCACGCCTCTGAAAGGAGAAATCTTTAAGAATACTCTGTCTCCCTGCTCAAACAATAACGGTCTACATCTGATGTTCGCGTACTTCGCCTGTCTATCTTGTGCCGTCTTCATTCGCTTCTGAATTATCTTTACTTTCTCTGTCATTTCACGAATCATATCTGGCCCTAAATTTGGTACCTCTGAGATGTTATCCCAATACAGCGGAGATCTGCACTTGTTCCCGTATAATGCCTGAAACGGTGCCATCTCAATACTCGTTTGATAGATGTTGTACGAGAATTCACAAAGAGCTAGTGAATCTTGCCAACTAGTACCAAAATCTAGTACTACAGCTCTCAGCATATCTTCTAAAGTCTGGATAGTCCGCTCTGACTGTCCGTCGGTCTGAGGATGGTAATCAATACTCAAGTGTAAAGTCGTACCCAGAGCCTGCTGTAGACTGTGCCAAAAGTGTGAAGTGAATCGTGGATCACGATTTGATACGATCGACTTCGGCACACCATGTAATCTGACCACTTCTCGGGCATATATCTCGGCCATCTGATCATATCTGTACGTCATCTTGTACGGAATGAAGCATGCGGATTTGCTCGATCTATCTATCACAACCCAAATCGCATCGCAGCCTCGGGAGGATCGTGGTAACTTCGTGACAAAATCCATGGAAATGTGATCCCATTTCCATTCGGGAATAGCTAAACTCTGAAGTAACCCTCCGGGCTTCCTTCTCTCGGCCTTCACCTGTTGGCAATTCAAGCATTAAGACACAAACTCTGCAATATCTGTCTTCATCTGTTTCCACCAGAATTGTGTTTTCAGATCATTGTACATCTTCCTGCGACAAGGATGAATACTGAACCGACTACAGTGCGCTTCTGACAGTATCTGTTGTTTCAAATCTGAAACATCTGGCACCACAAGACGGTTATTCACATACAAAGCATGATCATGTACCTGATACTCAGAAATATGTCCTGATCTGACCATATCAATCGACTTCTGAACACTCTGATCGGTTCTTTGTGCCTCTTTGATGCGAACAATCAAATCTGGATCACACTGAATAGTGGCAAGTCGCAACGGTCTACTATCCGTATCAAATTCTAATCCAGACAAACATAAATCTTCAACTAAATTCGAAACACCTATCGTCGATAAGGATAGGGAACATACCTTTCGACTCAAAGCATCCGCTGCTGCGTTCGATTTCCCTGGATAGTATTTGATTTCACAATCGAAATCTTTCAATAAATCGAGCCATCTACGCTGTCTCATGTCCAACTCTGACTGAGAAAATAGATACTTCAGGCTTTTGTGATCAGAGTAGATCTCAAATTTCTCGCCATAGAGATAGTGTCGCCATATCTTCAGTGCAAATACGATAGCCGCCAATTCAAGATCATGAATTGGGTATCGAGTCTCGTGTGGCTTCAACTGTCTCGAAGCATAGGCAATAACATGCTGTTGCTGCATAAGAACACAACCTAACCCTCTGTGAGATGCATCGCAATATACAACGAAATCACCTGTACCTGAAGGTATCGTCAGGACTGGAGCACTAGTCAATCTCTTCTTCAACTCTACGAAGCTCGTCTCACATGCTTCTGACCAGATAAAAGGCGCATTCTTCTGAGTCAACTGAGTGATTGGCTACGCAATACTGGAGAAATCTTTAATAAATCGTCGATAGTACCCTGCTAGACCCATGAAACTGCGTATCTCTGGCACAGAAGTTGGTCTAGGCCAACTAATCACTGCCTCGACTTTGCTCGGATCAACAGAAATACCGTCTCCAGATATGATATGACCCAAGAAGACAACCTGTCTCAGCCAAAACTCACACTTTGACAGTTTAGCATACAGTTGCTCATTTCTTAACGTATGCAACACAATTCTCAAATGCTCAGCATGATCAGTCTCATTTCTTGAGTAGACCAAAATATCATCTATAAAAACAATCACAAACTCATCCAGATACCTCTGAAAGACACGGTTCATCAGACTCATAAACACCGCTGGCGCATTCGTTAAACCAAAAGGCATGACAATAAACTCATAATGTCCATACCTGGTTCGGAATGCTGTCTTTGGTATATCAACATCTCTAACTCTTAGCTGGTGATATCCAGATCTCAGATCGATCTTGGAATAGACAGAGGATCCCTGCAACTGATCAAACAAATCGTCGATGTGAGGCAATGGGTACTTGTTCTTTACTGTTGCCTTGTTCAGTTGCCGGTAATCGATACACAATCTCATCGAACCGTCTTACTTTTGCACGAATAGCACTGGTGTGCCCCAAGGAGATACACTCGGTCTGATATATCCCTTCGCCAGCAAATCTTCAAGCTGTTCTTTCAATTCTTTCAACTCTATCGGTGCCATTCTATAAGGAGCTCGAGAAATAGGAACCGTACCTGGTACTAGGTCGATACAAAAATCTACCTCTCTGACTGGAGGCAATCCCGGAATCTCATCGGGGAACACATCTGCAAACTCGCAAACCACTGGCAGATCTGCCAATGCTGGGCTCGATTTCAGTAAATCTACTGAATAGACCAGGAACCCTTCTACTCCTTTCTGGAGTAATCGAGTAATAGACAATACTGAAATCAAAGGAATCCTAGCTCTAGACCCTTTTCCATAGAACTTCCACTCTTCAGCCATCTCTGTTCTGAATCTAACAATCTTGTGGAAATAGTCTACTGTCGCTCTGTACTTGGTTAGCATGTCGATACCAATAATGCAATCAAAATCAGATAACCCAAGTACAATACAGTCTAAATCTATCTCATGCACATCATACTGTAGTAAACATGATCTAACAGATGTCACTGATATCAACCCTGTCCCCAAAGGAGAAGAGATAGACACTACAGTAGACAACGACTCAATAGGCAATGCATATGTCAATGCAAAACGCTCAGATAAGAATGTATGTGATGCACCTGTGTCTATCAGAACATAAGCAGGATAACCGCAAAGCGAACAATTACCTGCTATCACGTCATCAGGGGCATCCTGAGCCTGCTCTTCTGTCAGCGCAAACACTCGAGCCTGCTGTCTGGGAGGTTGGCTCATTGTCTGGCCACCTCGAGCTCTGGGCTGTGTAGATGCAGGGGCTGGCTGGAATGAATGAACAGATGAAGCTTGCCTCTCAGGCTGAGCTACAGAGCCAGATGCTCCTACACTCTGAGTCTGCTGTGCACCTCTCTGTGGACAGACCTTGGCGAAGTGGCCCTGCTGTCTGCAAATGTTGCAGCGACCCATCACGCCCTGACACTGCTCGGTGGCATGTCTACCTCCACAAGAACTACAGTAAACCCCTGTATACTCTGATCTCTGGCCCGAC
>NC_133318.1:8854275-8855483 GCF_012295235.1 Primulina huaijiensis | reverse complement strand
TGTCGTAAGTTTGCAAATTCTGCCCCTTTGTCTTTTCGATACGACACTGGAAAGAAACGTTGATAAAACTCATCTTTAAATACCTTCCAAGTAATATCGATACCTCGATGCTCCAATGCTCTTTTCGTGGTAAGCCACCAACTCTTCGCCACTTCTTGCAACTGATGCCCTATTAATTTCACTCTTCTTTCATCTGTATAGGCAAGAGATTCAAACAGCATCTCGATATCGTCTAGCCAACTCTCACAATCCACTGCAGTCTCAGTACCCTTCAAGGTCGGAGGATGAAATGACTGAAACCGCTTTAACAGAGTCTCCATCGGGGTAGCGGTCACATCCAT
Source organism: Primulina huaijiensis (assembly GCF_012295235.1). Classification (NCBI taxonomy): domain Eukaryota; kingdom Viridiplantae; phylum Streptophyta; class Magnoliopsida; order Lamiales; family Gesneriaceae; genus Primulina; species Primulina huaijiensis. The sequence continues at coordinate 8,855,142 of NC_133318.1, read as the reverse complement.
TGGGTCGTTGGAGGTACTGCCCTGTTCTGGTGCCCGACCTGCTACTGGTTGCGGTACTCGTCGAGGAGGCATATCTGATTATCAAACGGATTAGTATACAGTCTACACAATCTGTCTCAGCCCTCCTCTGATCATATACCTCTGATTCAGAATCGGTTCTGATTCAGTCTTTGCAATTACACGCTGTAATCAACTCAGATAACAAGACAACATGTAATAGGGAAAGCAATAAATCATGCTAGTACAACAAAAGCAAGGAAGACGACTCAATCTACCCCGTTCATTCTATTCTATCTCAGCCTAAAGGATCTATTGCTCTGATACCACCTGTTGTGGTGACCCGGGCTCTAACTCGATTATCATTGGGATTAAATGGATCTTTGCTAGAAAATGTGGGTCAAAATATTTGCTTTTAACATACTACACATACATAAGATTTATTGTATTTCATTTAAAAGCAAATACATGTCTTGTTTCATTCATACAATCAAACTAGAATTAAAAAGTATTAATACATGTCTAATACAACAACTAGTTACTCTGCTACGCCCGTGATCACCACGCTATCATCTCTCAATCATCCTCGTCTCGACCCTGATCCTGCCCCACCTGTTGTTATGCACACATACAGACACAACAACAGCCGGAAACTCCGGTGAGAACAAATCCCAATATAAAACATGTATACATGCATGTCATGCAATTAAATACAAAATCATAACACATAAATCAGTAATTATGACACACTAGTGAATACAGATAAAACTCTTCGACTCTTATTCTTTGACTCGACTCATATCTAAGTCTAGGGATCCCGGTGTGAATAAGACGTAACAAGTCTCCCACCTACTCTCCCAATCGTGGTGG
>NC_133318.1:8847191-8853976 GCF_012295235.1 Primulina huaijiensis | reverse complement strand
TTTTCAATCCGGTAGTACATACATGTGTTCCATCATCTCAACAACATCTACTATCAAGCATATATGAATTCCTTCAACACATGAATATCAAAACATGCTGGAAAACATTAAAACATATACCCTTTCGAAGCCCTTGTCAAGAGGAGCAAGAATCTAAGCTCGGATTCAATTTCGGTTGGTTGGATCTTGCAAAACCAACAATTTAAGCTAGGAAGAAACCTTGCACCTTTTCTGGAATTGCTCTCGGTTCTAATGCTGGAATATTGAGGAAATGAAGACACATACATGTTAAATGCATGGCAAGGACACATGTTTTATTTTTCACTCAACACGTCGCACCGCGGGTGCGGTAGCTTTTCACCGCGGGTGAGCTCAGCTCACGGCATCCCATCCAAAATTCTAAAATCATCGACCGCAGGTGCGCTCAGTCTTGGACCGCGGGAGCGGTGTCTTCTGTAACCAAAATCATACCTTACTGCCCACCTACCGCGGGTGCGTTTGAAAATGGTAGCGCGGGTGCGGTCGTTCTTTGCTATTAAACTCACTTTGCAACGTCGCTTCTCTACGTCTGTTCTTCCATCGCCTTTAGTCGTAATACATAACAATTCACAAGTATCAACAAGAATTTCGGGCATTACAACATCAGTTCTACTTTTAATGTTAGTGATCATTCTTTGTTTGATGTAGGTGATGAGCGAAATTTGAGGAAAAATCATTTTCAAGAAGGGGAGGATGATGCGAACACGGATGGTCAAGCTCCAAGGAAAGCATGGGATCCTTTAGAATTATCGGAAGGACTAATTACGAGGGGACGACTGAAGAAGTTCAGGGAAGCTTTGCATGGACTTATGAGCAAAAGATGTAAGGCTCGAGATTTTATCATTTTAATCCGAGATTATTTAATTTATGAATTTTGGAATGTTGAGTCATATTCCATAGTTTAACAATTCCATAGGATTGAAATTGAATTAAAATATTGAGCGGGGGCCGTTTTGCAAATAGTGAAAAGTTGAGGGACTAAAGTGTAAATATTGGAAGTTGAGTGGGACACATGTCTTGCCATGCACTTCAACGTGTAAACCATCTATCCAAATTCAGATTTCCGATAACGAGTTGAGAGAACCATAGCCTAAACCCTCAAGCTTCTTCATGTGGTAGAAATTTGATTTTTCAAGTACCGGCGATCTAAATTTTTATCCGAGCACAGTTCTGAGATCCTCTCGTCAAGAGCTACACAAGGACATTTACAGAGACAGTCTTGAATTCAGAATTGATATTTCTTCAGACCGAGACTACGAACGAAAGGTATAAGTCAATGTCGAACCCGGGAGAATGACTCGAGTTAGATATAACTTGAGTTTCCCTAAACCACATACTTATTGTTATTATATGCATTGATTTGAATTGATATGCTTGTTCTATTGATTTATAGAAAGCGTGATTAGACGATTGGTCTTGTGACAGAGGTGCCAGACTGTGATAGAGTAGTCACTGGCCCATTGCACATTGTCACAGAGGAGTTATTGGCGGAGGTGCCAAAGTCTTTGACGGATAGGTCAAGACACTAGATGTTTGGTTTATATCGATGTTTGATTAGGAGTGGATTTACTTCTATTACTGAGATTCGATATAGTATGCCAACGTCTGGAAACCGGGATCCCTAGACTAGGAATGAGTCTAGTCTGAGCTGTAGAGTCACGAGTTATTTACAGTTTTATATCGATTTATGTTTTCAGATTTAATACATGTGATTGATATTTGTTTCATGCTTTTATATCGATTATATGATTGCATGTTTTGTTGATTTATACTGGGATGTATTTCTCACCGGAATTATCCGGCTGTTGTCGTGTTTGTATGTGTGCATGGCAACAGGTGGGACAGGATCGGGGTCAGGAAGAAGATGAGAGAGATCGTGATTAGAGTGGAGACTTCGGACTTTGATGTATATAGGGTTTGGAACACTTGACATTTAGTTGTTACACCTTAGTTTGAGTTTGATGTTTGTTGTACAAGACTTGTACTATTATACTGATATGTATAATTAGATTGATTCCATTACGTTCCGCACTATATTAAAAAAAAAATTGTAGACCCATATTAATTACATTGATCCAATTATCCCAATGACGATTAAGAAGATGATTAGCGTCCGGGTCCCCACAACAGTTGGTATCAGAGCAGTAGGTTCCTTAGATAGAAGCTAGTGAGCGGGGTAGATTGAGTTTTCTTTCCTGCTTTTGATTGCTAGCATGATTACTGCTTTTATTATTACATATTTACCTGATTATCTGATTTGATTGGTAAACTGTATTAATTGAGAATGAATCAGAACCGATTCTTGATCAGCAGTAAGATGATCGGAGGTGAGACTGAATTGAAACAGATTTGTTATATTGGGTTACTAATCCTTTTGATAATCAGGTATGCCTCGTCGAAGAATCCCAGAACAGGGCAGTACTTCTACAAATCCGATGGATGTGACAGCAACACCAATGGAAACCTTGCTGAAGAGATTTCAGTCGTTCCATCCACCGACTCTGAAAGGTACTGAGACTTCAGTTGATTGCGAGAGTTGGTTAGATGACATTGAGATGCTGTTTGACTCTTTGCACTACACTGATGAGCGGAGAGTGAAACTGGTAGGACACCAGTTGCATGATGTTGCCAAGAACTGGTGGATTACGACCAAGAGGGCCTTGGAGCAACGAGGTACGCCTATTACGTGGAATGTCTTCAAAACTGAATTCTATCAGAGATTCTTCCCTGTGTCATACAGAAAGGATAAAGGTGCTGAGTTTGCGAATCTGTGACAAGGGCAGTTGAACATTGAGGAATATGTGTCTAAATTCTCTACACTACTGAGATTTGCTCCACATGTGGCCGAGAATGAAGAAGCGCTGGCTGAACAGTTCATCAATGGCTTGAACCCGGAGATATTTACATTGGTGAACACTGGGCGACCAAACAACATTGCTGACTCCCTGAACAGAGCAAAGGGAGTAGAAGCTGGTCTGATGAGACAGAGAGGAGCTTCATATGTTGACCCAGCACCGAGACCACAGCAACCCCCTCCCAGATTTGAGAGTGGTAGCAGCAGTGGTGGAACGAAGGACTATTTGAAAGCCAGAGGAAGACAGTTTAAGAAGTCTGGCAGCAGTTCTTACAGTTCCAGTGGCTCGAGACAGACTGGTCAGAGCCAAAGTTATCCAGGACCTTATTGCAGCGCGTGTGGAGGGCGACATTCCACAGAGCAGTGCCGAGGAGTGTTTGGCAGTTGCCGTATTTGCGGACAGCACGGACATTTTGCTAGAGTATGTCCCCAGAGAGGTTCTCAGGGATCCCAGGGAGCAGAGTCATCTGGATCAGTGGCTCAGACAGGGAGACGACCCTCAGTTTTTCATTCTTTCCAGCCAGCACTATCTACCCAGTCACAGCAGAGGCCAGGAGGAAGCCAGACAGTGAGCCAGCCTCCTAGACAGCAGGCCAGGGTGTTCGCTTTGACTGAGGAGCAGGCACAGGACGCACCTGATGACGTTGTTGCAGGTAACTGTTTTATTTCTGGTTATCCTGCATATGTATTGATTGATACTGGTGCATCGCATACATTTATTTCTGAGAGATTTGCATTGATGCATGCATTGCCTGTTGAGTCCCTATCTACTGTAGTATCTGTTTCTTCTCCTTTGGGGAAAGGTTTGATATCCGTGACTTCGGTTAGATCTTGTGTGCTACAGTATGACGGACATGAGATTGAGCTAGACTGTATTGTACTTGGGTTGTCTGATTTTGACTGTATTATCGGTATTGATATGCTGACCAAGTACAGAGCTACAGTTGATTGTTTCCACAAGATTGTACGATTCAGACCTGAGATGGCTGAGGAATGGAAATTTTACGGTAAGGGTTCTCGAGCCCGAATTCCTTTGATATCTGCTATGAATATGACTCGATTATTGCAGAAAGGAGCGGATGGATTCCTTGTCTATTCAGTTGATTTACTGAAATCGAGTCCATCATTGGCGGATTTGCCAGTGGTTTGCGAGTTTGCTGATGTCTTCCCAGATGAGATTCCTGGTTTGCCTCCGATTCGAGAGATAGACTTCAGCATTGAGTTGATGCCAGGTACAGTTCCGATTTCCAGAGCTCCGTACAGAATGGCACCGATTGAGTTGAAAGAGTTGAAAGAACAGTTGGAGGACTTACTGGCCAAGGGTTACATCAGACCGAGTGTATCTCCTTGGGGTGCTCCAGTATTATTTGTGAGGAAGAAAGACGGTTCTATGAGACTTTGCATTGACTATCGACAACTGAACAAGGCTACGGTAAAGAATAAATATCCTTTGCCTCGTATTGATGATTTATTTGATCAGTTGCAGGGTTCTTCTGTTTATTCCAAGATCGATCTGAGGTCTGGATACCATCAGTTGAGAGTCAGAGATTCTGATATCTCGAAGACAGCGTTCAGAACCAGGTATGGACATTATGAGTTTATTGTCATGCCGTTTGGTTTGACGAATGCTCCAGCTGTTTTTATGGGTCTGATGAACCGTGTGTTTCAGAAGTATCTCGATGATTTCGTGATTATTTTCATTGATGATATTCTGATATATTCAAAGAATATGATTGACCATGCAGAACATTTGAGAACTGTGTTGAAAATTCTGAGAGCTGAGAAATTATATGCTAAACTGTCGAAATGTGAGTTTTGGTTGAGACAGGTAGTATTTCTGGGTCACATTATATCTGGAGATGGGATTTCTGTGGATCCTAGCAAGGTGGAGGCCGTGATCAGTTGGCCTAGACCGACATCTGTCAGAGATACGCAGTTTTATGGGTTTGGCAGGATATTACCGTCGGTTTATTAAAGATTTCTCGAGCATTGCCAAACCGATTACTCAGTTAACTCAAAAGAATGCTCCGTTTGTGTGGTCAGAAGACTGTGAGTCCAGTTTTCTGGAATTGAAGAAAAGATTGACCAGTGCACCGATACTGACTGTCCCCTCAGGTACTGGTGGATTTGTTGTATATTGTGACGCTTCTCACAGAGGTTTGGGTTGTGTTTTGATGCAGCGAGGCCATGTCATTGCCTATGCTTCGAGACAGTTGAAGCCACATGAAACTCGCTATCCAATTCATGATCTTGAATTGGCGGCCATTGTATTCGCATTGAAGATATGGCGAGCACTACCTCTACGGTGAGAAATTTGAGATTTATTCTGATCATAAAAGTCTGAAATATTTGTTTTCACAGTCTGAGTTGAATATGAGACAGCGAAGATGGTTTGATTTGCTTAAAGATTTTGATTGTGAAATCAAATAATACCCAGGAAAATCGAATGCAGCAGCCGATGCCCTAAGTCGAAAGGTATGTTCTTTGTCCTTATCGACTATAGGTGTTTCAAGTTTGATAGAAGATTGCTGTTTGTCTGGATTAGTATTTGAAACAGATTGTCAGCCTTTGAGATTATATGCTATTCGAGCTGAACCAAAGCTGATTTTGAAAATTAAAGCGGCTCAAAAAGTTGATCAGAAAGTACAGGAATTGATTGAGATGGTCAGAGCAGATCATCAGTCAGAGTATCAGGTACGTAATGATGTACTGTACGTGAATAATCGTATTGTTGTGCCGAATGTTTCAGAATTGAGACAACAGATATTGACAGAAGCACACCGCAGTCGTTTTAGCATTCATCCTGGTGGCAGAAAGATGTACAATGATTTGAAGACACAGTTTTGGTGGAAACAGATGAAATCTGATGTCACAGAGTTTGTGTCAAAGTGTCTGAAGTGCCAACAGGTAAAAGCAGAAAGAAAGAAACCAGGAGGTCTACTGCACAGCTTGTCTATTCCTGAATGGAAATAGGATCACATTTCCATGGATTTTGTGACGCAGTTACCACGATCCTCCCGAGGTTGTGATGCGATTTGGGTCGTGATTGACCGATTGACCAAATCAGCATGCTTTATTCCGTATCAGATGACACACAGGTATGACCAGATGGCTGAAATCTATGTCAGAGAAGTGGTCAGATTGCACGGAGTGCCGAAGTCGATTGTATCAGACCGTGATCCTCGGTTCACTTCGCACTTTTGGTAGAGTTTGCAGCAGGCTCTATGTACGAAGTTACATCTCATCCACAGACTGACGGACAGTCAGAGCGGACTATCCAGACATTGGAAGATATGCTGAGAGCCGTAGTGCTTGATTTTAGCACTAGTTGGCAAGATGCATTGCCACTTTGTGAATTATCGTACAACAACAGCTATCAGACGAGTATTGAGATGGCACCATTTGAAGCGTTGTACGGTAAGAAGTGCAGATCCCCTCTGTATTGGGATGATATCTCTGAAGTTCCTGAGACTGGACCTGATATGATCAGAGAGATGTTAGAAAAGGTAAAGCTGATTTAGAAGAGAATGAAGACAGCTCAAGATAGACAGGCCAAATATGCCAATGTTCGACGCAGACCATTGGTATTTGAGGCAGGAGACCGAGTATTCCTGAAGATTTCACCTTTCAGAGGAGTTTTCAGATTTGGCAAGAAAGGGAAGTTGTCTCCACGTTTTATTTGGCCGTATGAGATTCTCGAGAAGATAGGAGACCGTGCCTATCGACTTGCATTACCGCCTTCTCTACCTGGAATACATGATGTCTTTCATGTATCTATGTTACGGAAGTACCTCCCCGATGATTCTCATATTATTCAGCCAGACGAGGCAGAACTTGATGAAAGTCTGAGTTATGTTGAAAAGCCGATTCAGATTATTGATCGTAAAGAAAA
>NC_133318.1:8834990-8846639 GCF_012295235.1 Primulina huaijiensis | reverse complement strand
GATAGAGTAGTCACTGGCCCATTGCACATTGTCACAGAGGAGTTATTGGCGGAGGTGCCAAAGTCTTTGACGGATAGGTCAAGACACTAGATGTTTGGTTTATATCGATGTTTGATTAGGAGTGGATTTACTTCTATTACTGAGATTCGATATAGTATGCCAACGTCTGGAAACCGGGATCCCTAGACTAGGAATGATTCTAGTCTGAGCTGTAGAGTCACGAGTTATTTACAGTTTTATATCGATTTATGTTTTCAGATTTAATACATGTGATTGATATTTGTTTCATGCTTTTATATCGATTATATGATTGCATGTTTTGTTGATTTATACTGGGATGTATTTCTCACCGGAATTATCCGGCTTTTGTCGTGTTTGTATGTGTGCATGGCAACAGGTGGGACAGGATCGGGGTCAGGAAGAAGATGAGAGAGATCGTGATTAGAGTGGAGACTTCGGACTTTGATGTATATAGGGTTTGGAACACTTGACATTTAGTTGTTACACCTTAGTTTGAGTTTGATGTTTGTTGTACAAGACTTGTACTATTATACTGATATGTATAATTAGATTAATTCCAATACGTTCCGCACTTTATTAAAAAAAAAATTTTAGACCCATATTAATTACATTGATCCAATTATCCCAATGACGAATAAGAAGATGATTAGCGTCCGGGTCCCCACAAAAGAGATGGACTTGCAAGTGAGGTGCAGAGTGCGGAAGGCTTCGTGATGCATGGGAGTACGTGTGAGGGCCAAAAGAACATGATTCAAGCGACTTTTGAACGACCGAGGCTACACGAACCCGAGCACGGACCTGTACACGGGGTCCGTGTCCATTACAACCGAGAATGAAGAAATCCAGAGTGTACACGGACCTGTACATGGGGTCCGTGTACCTCACAGTGCCTACACGGACCCAGCTCCGGACGTCTACACGGGGTCCGTGTACGTGGTGGTTTGGCGAGAATTTTTCCTTCTTTAGAGTTTTATTTTTTTGGGAAACTAGATTTGTAATATCTCTTAATTATTAAAACATATTTGATACGAAATTTTGAACACAATTCAGACATTATTGAGTTTTATACAAACTTTTTGAGTATTTCTCTCAAAACCTTTTGCAAGGCTTTGCTTTGTTTTCATCAAAAATTAAACTTTTCAAGATTCGTTCTTGTGGCGTCTGTCGATTGATTTCATACGGGTTGTCAAAGACATGTACTTTGAATGTTCGTCTGTTTCTCAATTGTTTTATCGTGAATATTTGTTGCTAAGTTTTCTAATTTAGAGGTAAATTTCACAAACCATATTTGATTCAAAAGATCGGGAAAACAACTTAGATCCTTGTTCGTTATTGAATTGAGGGCGCGATTCATATTTAATCGTGTTTGCTTTTCTTACGCACGTGGATTCATATCAGGGTGTGGCGTGCAAATGGTTGGAAGAAGAATTAACAAGCATTGTTGTCTCGGAATATCAAGCTTAATGATGATGAATCAAGAATATTCAAGCAAGTGGTGGAGTTCAACAAAGAATATAATGAAGGAGTTCCGAGCAACCAAACATGTGAGTGCAAAATGGTCCTAGAGGACATCGGTCTTCTCGCACATGCGCGATATATGACGCGCATATGCGCCAAACGGGGCGCACATATGCGCGGAATTGGGGCGCGCATATGCGCGTGGTGCAAATGTGAAGACAGTGACTTCCGCGCATAGGCGCGGGTATGGGACGCGCATATGCGCGCGGCGCAATTTCAGAATTATTTCCTTCCTATTTTTGAGTCCTATTTGTTGTGGTAATTAGATTTTCATATCTTTCTGATTTTGTAACAATATATGGACAAAAATTTCATCATTGTTAAGACAATTGAAATAATTATTGATTGAATATCAAAGTTTTAGAGTTTTTCTCTCAACTTTCAAGGCTTAGTTTTGTATACACCTTTGTGTGTTTCTCAAAGCAAACTTATCAAAGTTTAACACTTTGTGGCGTTTGTCGATTGTTTTTCACTCGGATTGTCAAAGGCGAGTTCTTTGAAGGTTCCCTTGAATTTCTATTGTTTATCTCGTTAATATTTCTTGATAAATTATTCGTGATTTAGAGGTGAATATTAAAACCTTATTTGTTCAAAAAGATCGGGACAACAAAACCATTTCTTTGTTCCATCGAATCGAGGGCGTGAATCCATTTTTGAGCACATTTGCTTTTCGTCGTTTGACGGATCGCATCATGCCCTTTCGATTTATTCTATTCCATCTTATTTACAAGGATTTCATCGACTTGGAAGCATCAAGGACTTCATCCTTTTACATTAAGATAGTCTTACTGAAAGCTGGGGTAGACGAAACTAGTGCATGTGAAAAGAAAGGGCCTCTAGTAACTCAATAGGTGATTTGCAGCTACACCGGGGTGGGGGAAGAGTAGGTATCTATTTCTCTATTATTTTCTCTTTGACTTCGGATTGAGACTTGAAGCTTTAGCCGGAAAGTAGACAAGACCAGGAACTAGAAATCCTAGAAGTAACTTGCACTTTTTCTTATAGGACCGAGCTAACGAGCTTCCTTTCTGCTACAGGAAAAGAGAATTTACCACCGCCTACAACTACATATTCCACTCACCCTATCCTCTTTGATTCTATTACAAGGCGAGGGTGAGAAGGAGACGCCTAAAGTCTTTCAAATAGTTTATGGTCCTAATCAGAGATGGGTCCATTGGTCTGCCCTCAAAAAGAGTGAGAGATTGATAGATCACACCTTTGACGGCAGGTTAAAACCAAGAAAGAATTACCTGAGAATCCATTGAACTTGCGCCCAGAGGGGTTCAAGTATAGGTACTTTGAAGTCGACTTGCTTCAACGTTACCATATCATAAATCTTCCACATTTAAACCAACTGAGGGTCAGTCCGTCTGATTTTCGAATGGGAACATCAAAGAAATCCTCAATCCAGATATCAGGTGACAAAGCAAAACTATAATACCAATGGCAGTACTTAAGCCAATCCCATATCCATAAACGAAGAAGTGACCACTCGAGACAGTCTTGGACTTTCTCAGTGACAAAGAACTCGTCTGGGTTAAGACGTAGATCCCTGGCTTCATTTCATTACGAAGAACTAAAATGATATGACCTCATAGATACGGGCACGACCTAACCAAAACTACATTGCTTGCTTTGGCAGGCGCATTTTAGTGTCCATTTCCCTTACTCTTTAAAACCTAAGTTCAGGGCAAAGGTCAAGCCTAGAAAAAACCCTGTATTTGGCACCTCAAATACGACACAATGTGTTAAAGCATCTTTAGGTATAGAGCATCAATTGCCTAAAACCCATAAGGTAGGGATGGTACCAATTTAATAAAGCTTTAATAGATACAGGACTAAGTAAGGTCCACTCTCAATTCATAGACCCTAAAGTTCTTTCTTTGCAAACTAAACTGAACCATTATTGGAAATTTAGGATTTTTGAAAATAAAATCGATCCTTGGATTTTTTCATCATGGCAGGGGACAACTTAATCACCTTGGATCACCCTCTTGCGCCTCAATAGATCCCTTTTGGACCTCGTTGAAAGTAACTCACTCTATTCACAGGACCGAAAGAAGATTCTTCCTTTGGGGGCTAATCAATCTTCACTAGTTGGTTCAGAGATTGGTAAAAATGGGAATTCTTTATCGACAACAAACAAGGCCTTCCCCAACCAGAGTAAGGTAAGGGTGGGGTTCTACCGAAACTACTTATTGAGCCTCTCTGAATAAGGACGTAGCTAGAAGATCTACTACTAGTGCTTTAGCCATAGTCTTCCTTTGACGCTGCATGATCTATTGATGGATCATGAGCATAAGAATAAGACAAGACTTATTATCTTAGGAATAAACTGACTGAGTTCACCTCCCAACCAAGCTGAGATATGCCTCTTAAGTACCAATAGTGATAGAGGCTGGTAACGGCTAAGTTCAGTGTAAAGCGGGTTACGGAATCCGATTTCCATTCTTTGTTCTATAGTTCCAATGTCCAATCTTCTAGGCTATCAAGCATCATATCACGAGACAAAATCACCCCTAATGAATGGGTTGATCTGACCCGCTGAGTTTTCTTATCATTCGATGGAAAGCTCGAGAAATGGCATTCAACTACTATTGTACTAGTTGGTCTTGTGTCCCACCATGGAGATACCAACTATTCTCTTCTACATCGGTATAGCAACTAAAAGAAAGCCAATCCGGCAGTAGTAATGTTGTGCATGAGACCACCTATCATTTGATAGGAGCTACGAGAACAGCCATTTTGTTAGGCTTTGTTGGTGACCGAGTGTTGTTTTGCCAGTTCATAACTGACCTCTGAAACTCTTCCAACTCCGAAGGGGTCTCTAGCCGACTTAAGAGTCAACCTTTCCTTTAGAGCGATCTCTCGTGGGTACTTTTTCAATGTGACCCACGGATACCACCCACTAGAAGTGGATCAAAGAGTTGTAAAAGACAGTTCCATATGAAAGTTAGGTTGGAATCAATTAGTGGTTAATCGATGGGAACCAACAAGAGATGTAACTCATGTACCGAAGTAGATTTGTTAGTTTCAGTGTAGTGTACAAGTATTGTTAGAGTAGGTGCCCGTCGAGCCGAGTGGTGGCCGAGTGTTCACAATGAAACTCTACGTATAAGCAATCTTAATTTTAATAATATTTAAAATTATTATTTTGGCACATCTTTATCTGTATACCCATGCTAGTTGCATAGATAAAGCCATTGAATATACAAATAGTGGAAAGAATATAAGATGCTCATATGATGAGTATCATGAAACTCATATTTGAAATACTGTATATTCTAAACAGTTCCTAGTCGATTCAGCCGCCGCTAAGAAGGATATAGGCCGCTCGAGTTCGAGACTAGTATCTGCGATGTGAGTACCATGTTTCATTGGTAAGGGACATTGTGATATCCGAGCACGCAGATAGGTGCTCCTGGTAGAGTGCACTGAACAACCCTCCATAAAGGACTTTCCAAGTGGTTCTCACTTATAGAGTGGAAACGTCCTAGTTTATGGTTGTACACCATTAGTCCTTATGACCCGTGACAACATTGAGACTCTATGTGCTAGCATTACACTTTGACTTGTTTACCGACTCTCATGGGGTCATCAGGTGGCAAGGTCGGGAGTTTTGACGAAATATATAGGAGTCGATGCATTGTAGTCTGGGATTCACCGCTTACCTTCGGGTATGGATATCCTATGTTTATGTAGTTTGAAAGCTCTGATCAGAATATGGTGGTAATTATGAAAGGGGTTTCATAGATAACACCATCGATGCAACTACGACATGACACATAGTATCGATTCATTGACAACTCTCGATATACCAATGGTTGTCGAATCGGTCGGGATATATGAGTTGAAGGGACCGTACTGTACGCTAACCATGATTGAATGGTTCCTGCAGGCACTATCATTTGATACCTAGGGAATCATGTAAGCGATGCTGCTAGGCGTTTAACATGATTGTTTGGGTACTATCAGACTTGAGTTCGGACGTTCTTGTTATCAAGGAGTTGATAATTAAGAATGGAGCAATTGGGGTATGCTCGTATAAGGACATGTTTAGTCCGAATCACATGGAGATGTGAAACCACGGCTAGTTGTATCAATTAACCATTGAGGGCCACACAAGAACTAGCTTTCTAGATCCCGTTGAGAAGTAAAATAGTTCAATGTGTTGAACGGCTTATAAATTAGTTTATAAGCGTAAGGAAAAATAGAAGTATGACTTATATGAGAGAATGTAAGGAAAAATAGAAGTATGACTTATATGAGAGAATGTAAATTTTAATTTATGAATGTGTTCCTAAAATTAACAGTTGGCCAAATTACTAATGTATTTGAAAATTGTGATTTTTATAAACATTATTATGGACTAAATTAAATTAAATTATGTGTTGAATTAATTAAACAATAGTGGATCTAGTAGAGTCCAAATAATTAAATTAATTCAAGTGTTGAATTAGTTAAATAACATTGGGTCTTGTAGAGTCCAATTGGAATAATTATTTAACTAGTAGACTTGAGTAAATTCAATTAATATTTAATTAGTCTCAAATATGTTTGAGATAATTAAATTAAGTCCTTGGATTTTTAATTGTTAAAAATCAAATAACATTGCATGTCTGGGAGGTGAAGGGTTGGAGACTACTTTTTCAATCTCCAAGGCTTGGGATGCTAAAAGGGTTTTAGCTTTTCAAACAACCAAGACAACTCATCCTCCTACCACTTCTCACCTTCTCACCTTGCATGGCCGAAATTTACACATTTTTCTCTCCAATTTTTCTTTTTCAATTGTTGAGTAAAGAAAAGTCTTCTCAAAAGAAAAATCCTCTAATTTTTCTAGTGCAAAATTAGAGGGGATCTACCTAGTTGGTGGTGGGCTTAATATTTGAGCGAGGAGTGCTCAAAGGAAAGCTTGTAGATTTGTCTACCTTTGAAGAGCTAAGTTGTTCATCAACTTAGTTGGAGCCATCATCAATCCATTGTGATTGATAGGTACATTTCTAAACATCCTATGTATGACATTTGTATGTTTTTGTATTTGCTACACATAATAGTTGAGGTGTTCGAATTTTTGCTTGAAAATATTTTGAAAACTTCCGTTGTGCATTTGAACACCCGTAACCGATCCCCTTTCAAGTATAGCTTAGTCACTCATACCAAGAAAGAAGGGTAATGAGGAATGGGAACACCCGCTAGAGCTCAAAATAGGCCTTTTAGGCTATTTTAGGAGTTTGTTTACTGGGACAAGATAGTACTCGTTCCGTTGTCTCCGAGTTAGGTTCTGTCCCCGATTCGTCTGTTGATCCATTGGAGTTTGGGGTTTCAGACTTTTAGGAATTGATGAGTGAAGGGCGATGCCAATCGATTGATACTCAGATTCCTACATACCAGACTTTGATCAATCATACATGATAGGAGAGAAAGAAGGGTTCCGCCTCTCGCTAATACATTACTGGGATAACCCGGACATGATCGTTGACTCCCGTTTTCTCTAGTGGGAATTCAGATCCTGAATAACTAAATAGCGTTAGTGAGGATGCCCATGCTCAGTAGCTTCTCTTTCAGCTTCTTCCCTGCGTGGGGAAAGCATAACTTCAATTGAGCAGCTGAACTCCCTGCCTCGGCCTTAAACCGATTGCCAGAAGGCTAAACAACTTCCTCAAAAATGTTCTTTCAGGCTGATCTGTGAGCATTAAAGAAAATGGATCTAACGACTATTGGCCGATCTAATGGGACCTCTTACCTGTTGATCTGACCTTTCCTTTTTTGATCTTAGATTTCCATGAAATCGGAATTGAGAGAGGTATATGAATAGTGAATTTCATCTATCCCATGCATTCACTCCTCTGTCGGCCTAAGGACTTGTAATTAAAGTCTTCCTAACATTTGTAAGGTTTAACTCTTTTGAGTCGTGAACTGGGGGACCTCGGTTTTTGATATGAATCCACGTATGTAAGAAAATCAAACACGATTAGTCTAGAATCGCGCCCTCAATTCAATAACGTTAAAAGGGATTCGTGTTGTGTCCCGATCTTTTGAATCAAGTGTGTGCGTGATTTTCACCTCTAAACTATGAAAAGTTTAGCAACAAATAATCACAAAGAAAACAATCGACACTATAACGAACCTTCAAAGAACAAGCCCTTGACAATCCTCGCAAGAACGATCGACAAACGCCACAAAGTTAAAAACTTTGATAAGTTTGATTTTTTGATTACAAAGCAAAAGCCCTGAAAGTTGAGAGAAAAAAATCTCAAAGTTTGATATTCAATCAATAATAATGTCAATAATCTGTTCATTTTCGTCCATATCATCTCTTAATATAAAAAGATAACAATATCTAGTCTCCCAAAAAATTAAAACTCTAAAAAGGAATAAAATCTCGCAAAACCCCAAAGTACACGGACCCCGTGTAGACGTCCGGGGCTATNAAATCTCGCAAAACCCCAAAGTACACGGACCCCGTGTAGACGTCCGAGGCTAGGTTCGTGTAGGCACTGTGAGGTACACAGACCCCGTGTACAGGTCCACGCTCGGGTCCGTGTACAATCTGGATTTCTTCATTCTCGGATGTAATGGACACGGACCCCGTGTATAGGTCCGTGCTCGGGTCCGTGTATGATCTGGACTGCTTGAATAACGTTTTTTTTGTTCCCGAACTCACTCCCATGCAACACGAACCCTTCGGCACTTTGATCCTTGCACGTAAGCACTCCTTGATTGCTCATGACTCCTTGTAGTGCCTCCTTAAACTTCTTCAGCCGTCCTCTCGTGATCGGTCCCTCCGGCAACTCCAAAGGATCCCATGCTTTCCTTGGCGCTCGAGCACCCGTGTTTGCATCATCCTCCCCTTCTTGAAAATGATTTGTCCTCAAATCTTGTTCATCACCTACATCAAACAATGACAAATCACTAACATTGAAAGTGGAACTCACATTGTACTCACCTGGTAGATCGAGTTTGTAGGCGTTGTCATTGATCCTTTCTAGTATTTGAAATGGTCCATCGCCCTTAGGTAGTAGCTTTGAACGACGCTTCTCGGGGAACCTTTCCTTCCGCAAGTGGAGCCACACCCAATCACCTTTCTCAAAGATCACCTTCTTCTTTCCTTTGTTGGCTTGCTTAGCATATTGCTCTTTTCTCTTCTCAATGTTGGCCTTGACCTTTTCATGCTACCCCCTAACAATTTCAACCTTCTTTTTGCCGTCCATGTTCAACCTATCACTCACAGGTAAAGACATCAAATCCAACGGAGTCAAAGGATTACAACCATATACAATTTCAAATGGCGAATAATTTGTAGTAGAATGCACACAACGATTATAAGCAAACTCAACAAATGATAAACAATCTTCCCAATTCTTTAAATTTTTCTTAAGAATAGCACGCAAAAGTGTCCCTAAAGTTCTATTAACAACTTCAGTCTGTCCATCCATTTGAGGATGACATGTAGTAGAAAACTACCATTTTGTGCCAAGTTTAGCCCACAACGTTTTCCAAAAGTAACTCAAAAACTTAACATCACGGTCAGAAACAATAGTCCTAGGTATGCCATGCAACCTAACGACTTCTCTAAAGAACAAATCCGCAATGTGAGAGGCATCATCAGTTTAGTGACAAGCAATAAAATGTGCCATTTTAGAAAATCTATCCACAACAACAAATATAGAATCCCTCCCCTTCTTTGTCCTAGGCAACCCCAAAACAAAGTCCATAGAAATATTAACCCAAGGTTCACTAGGGACGGGAAGTGGTGTATACAATCCATGTGGTTGTGTCCTAGACTTATCTTGTCTACAAGTTATGCACTTTTCACAAACACGCTCAACATCACGTGTCATATGTGGCCAATAGAAATGTTCATGCAATGCACTTAAAGTTTTAGCCACACCAAAATACCCCATCAAGTCACCCCCATGTGCCTCCCTAACAAGTAATTCACGAACTGAAGATTTAGGAATGCACAACCTATCTTCTCTAAATAAGAAACCATGATGCAAATAGAATTTTTCATGTGGTCCATGCATACAAGTTTTAAGCACACTCTTAAAATCCTCATCCAGTACATACAACTCTTTCACGTGCTCAAACCCCAAAATTTTAGACTCTAAGGTAGAGATTAGTACGTACCTCCGTGATAGTCCGTCGGCCACTACATTCTCCTTACCTTGCTTGTACTTGATGACGTATGGGAACGTTTCAATGAATGCCACCCACTTAGCATGCCGCTTGTTCAGCTTTTGTTGACCCTTAAGGTGCTTTAGAGACTCATGATCCGTATGAATCACAAAGTCCTTAGGCCTCAAGTAGTGTTGCCACGTTTCAAGAGTCCTCACAAGCGCATAGAGCTCCTTGTCATATGTTGGATAGTTCAGCGCTGCTCCATTAAGCTTCTCACTGAAGTACGCCACCGGCCGCCCTCCTTGCATCAACACTCCACCAATACCTACACCTGAAGCATCACATTCAATTTCAAAGGTATTAGCAAAATCAGGTAACACAAGTAAAGGAGCATTAATCAACTTTTGTTGAATAATATTAAAAGACTTCTCTTGCTCCTCGCCCCAATGGAATGGAACGTTTTTCTTGATCACCGCTGTCATTGGTGCTGCCAGTGTCCTAAAATCTCTTACAAACCTCCTATAGAAACTTGCAAGACCATGAAAACTCCGAACTTGACCAACAGTAATAGGCGTTGGCCAATCTCGAATGGCACTTACCTTGTCTTCATCCACTTGTATACCCTGTGAGCTTACCACAAAACCAAGGAAGACAAGTTTGCTTGGACAAAAATCACATTTCTTTAAATTAGCATACAAATTTTCGGCCCTTAGTGTGATTAGTACAAGTCTCAAGTGATTAACATGCTCTTCTAGATTCTTACTATACACTAGGATGTCATCAAAGTAGACAACAACAAATTTTCCTATATGTGCACGCAAGAAATGATTCATTAACCTCATAAAGGTGCTAGGAGCATTAGTTAAGCCAAAGGGCATGACCATCCACTCATACAACCCATACTTGGTTTTAAAAGCAATTTTCCACTCATCACCTTCCCTCATCCTAATTTGATGATAGCCACTCTTCAAATCAATTTTGCTAAAGATACAAGCACCATGCAATTCATCTAACATATCATCTAGTCTAGGTATGGGATGTCTATACTTAATGGTTATGTTATTGATTGCTCTACAGTCCAAACACATACGCCATTAGCCATCTTTCTTAGGAACTAATAAAACAGGTACAGCACAAGTAGACATGGACTCACGCACAAAACCCTTAGCTTACTACTCACTTACCTGCCGTTGAAGCTCCTTAGTCTCCTCCGGATTGCTCCTATAGGCGGGACAATTTGGCAATGCACTCCAGGCACAGAAATCGATTTGGTGCTTGATTCCCCTCAATGGTGGTAAGCCTTGAGGTAACTCCTCCGGAAATACATCTTCAAATTTCTGCAAAGTGAAACAACAATGCTCGGAAGGGACCCGGCTATATCACTTGTGTTAAGGAGGATCTCCTTATAAACAATCAACACAAGTGGTTCATGTCTGTGCATCAATTGTTTCAACTCACCTTTTTGGGCCATATATGATTTCTTTTTGGCCTCTTTCCTCTCATTTTCTTTCCTCTCATTTTTCTTTTGTATGGCCGTCTCACTCTTTTGATCACTCTTTTTTTCAGCCATTTCGTTTTTATTCTCAAAGGCCATCTCACTTTTTAGTTCACTCTTTTTTTCGGCCTCATCTCTCTTCTTTTTTTTTTCAAATGGTCCTCCAATACTTGCTTTGGGGACAAAAGAAGTAATACAATGGATTCCTTCTTCAATACATATGAATACCTATTCTTGTACCCATCATGTGTCACTCGCCTATCATATTGCCACGGTCTACCCAACAAGATATGACAAGCATGCATCGGTACCACATCACACAAGACCTCATCAACATATTTCCCAATAGAAAAAGGCACTAGCACTTGTTTGTTAACCTTCACTTCCGCACAATCATTCAACCATTGAAGCCTATATGGTTGAGGGTGCTTTAATGTAGGTAACCCCAATTTCTCCACCAGTTCAACACTAGCCACATTAGTACAACTCCCCCC
>NC_133318.1:8818683-8834599 GCF_012295235.1 Primulina huaijiensis | reverse complement strand
TCCTCAATATTGGCCCTAATCATGACTACTTCCATCTCCTTATAGTAGTCCTCAACACTCTTCACCCCTTGCCTCAAAGTTTGTAGCCTCTTAAACATCTCCCTATAGTAGTGGTTGGGCACAAACCTCTTTCTCATGACCCTCTTCATCTCATCCCAAGATTCAATGGGTCTCTCATTATACCTCCCCCTAGTGGTCACTAATTGATCCCACCAAATGAGAGCATAGTCTAGAAATTTGACCACCGCCAACCTAACCTTCTTTTGTTCAGAGTAGTGGTGACATTCAAACAAGAACTCTACCCTCTTTTCCCATTCTAAGTATGCCTCCGGGTAAGATTTCCCATGGAACGAAGGAAATCTTCATCTTAATACTACCCATATTACCATCCTCTCTATTCCCGTCATTGTATCTACCCTGTGTGGCTTCTCTCCTTCCTCTACCAAATCCTCTACCTCTTCCATTCCTACCCCAATTCTCACTTTGGCTCTCCTCTCCTCCTCCTAAATCATACTCTTCATCTTCTTCTCCTCTACCCAAATCCTTAGGCTTAGATTTAGCTCCACTAGTACTAACTTCAAGCCTACTCATCCTCTCGTGTAACGGCTCCAACTCCACCCTCATCATCCTAGAGAAATGCCCAAACAATGCCTCCATTTGGACCTTAGATAACCCTTGGTTAGAACTGTCTCCTACCTCCCTCTCCATTTAAATTTCAGATTTGTACCTGCAAGAAAAACGTTAGTAGAAAACAAAATATGCCTCACCCAAAATTCTCACAGTCACTCCAAAGAAAATCACTCGTCTCTCCCCTCGTATTTTTTTTTTGCTCACAACAAATACTCACTAGTCACTCCAAAGAACTAACACTCACACTCAAATGTTTCCACTCGAATTTGATGTTTCTCTCAAAAGTGCATTCAAGCTTTGTATTTGAATATCAAACAATCAAGTTCAACTTGTGAACAATTGTGATCGACTCACTTAGACTGCGTAGACAAGCAATTTGAAGGTAAATAATTTTTTTTTTAACCAAAAGCTCTGATACCAAATGATATGAATCCACGTACGTAAGAAAAGCAAACACGATTAGTCTAGAATCGCGCCCTCAATTCAATAACGATAAAAGGGATTCGTGTTGTGTCCCGATCTTTTGAATCAAGTGTGTGCGTGATTTTCACGTCTAAACTATGAAAAGTTTAGCAACAAATAATCACAAAGAAAACAATCGACACTATAACGAACCTTCAAAGAACAAGCCCTTGACAATCCGCGCAAGAACGATCGACAAACGTCACAAAGTTAAAAACTTTGATAAGTTTGATTTTTTGATTACAAAGCAAAAGCCTTGAAAGTTGAGAGAAAAAAAATCTCAAAGTTTGATATTCAATCAATAATAATGTCAATAATCTGTTCATTTTTGTCCATATCATCTCTTAATATAAAAAGATAAGAATATCTAGTCTCCCAAAAAATTAAAACTCTACAGAAGGAATAAAATCTCGCAAAACCCCAAAGTACACGGACCCCGTGTATACGTCTGGGGCTAGGTCCGTGTAGGCACTGTGAGGTAGGGCTTCTTTTATCAAAGGGCCTTCCTTCAATACAAAGGAAAATTGAATAAAATAAAGGACTAGTTTCAGTTTAACATAAGAGGAAGTATCAATAGCAGCTACTCTGAAAATCTCCCTATTATGGTTATGTAAAGGGACCGGCTTCCCAGAAAGGTTAATGCCCCGGGATTCATCCCCATATGGAACTGGGTGACGGATTAGATACCGGTGACGAGTGGGGTATGGCAGGTCTGGTATCTGACAGGGGCCTACCTTTCTTGCTTGCTAGGAGATTGGGTTCCTTTCTGAGTCCCTTTGAGGTTGGTTGTTGCTTTCCTAATGGTGTAGCTATTTATAGTCCAAAACCCGCTTAAGCATAGAAAACTACGATGGTGGACATTCTGGTGCCTTTGTTCCAGTTGCGGGTCTTGTGACCTCTGTGAATCTTAAGCTAAGGAAGCCAATTTACCAACATTGATGACAAGAAAAATCCTCCAGGATTTTTTCTTTGTTTTCTGCCCCCAGTTCTAATAATTGTAGGGCAAAAGAGCTTGGCACCCTAATCTCTCTCATTGAGATATAAAGAAATCCTTTTTATCACAAGGAGGCATTCTACTCTACAGATCCGGTTCATGCTATTTGTAGAATTCAGTTCAACAATTTTTTCATTTTTTGTTTACTATAATTGAATGAGTTTGATTTCATATCTAAAAGTAACACCCTTACCTCATGACATTAAATTTTAAATGCTATAACGCGGAAGCCATATAAAAGATTTGGAGAAAATAAAAATTAATAAAATTTTGGCGAAGGACCATAAATATAGACTTACCAAATATTCCCAAGCAAACAAAATAAATAATTACCACAATGAATCTTTTCAAAATACACGTATATTCTCAAAACCTGCACTAGACACGTAGACCCCATCTTCATAATTACCAAGTGTTTGACAAAAGTTAATACAAAATTTTCTTGTTCAAAACATGAACTAAGGTACAATACACAAAACATCAATCTCCAAGCTTTGGCACATGCACCTTCCATGTCTCGACACTTCTATCGCTATTCCTTTTTATCTGCATCATATGACATAACTTGAATGAGTTTACAAAACTCAGTAAGTGGAACTTTCAATAACAATTACATATAAAATAGTGTAAAGAAAGGAATCATTACAATTGAACCATAGGAAATGCCATCGTTCAATGGAATATATAGATTATAATTATAAGATGGCATTCTATCAACAATTTCTTTCATTTTCCTTGTATGGCATTGATAAGTCCTCCGTCGATGGTATACATGTACATTTCAGTCAAAATCAATCACTGTACATGTTAAATGTTGATCAACTTCCGTTATGTGGGTTTAGAAGTGCTAAAAGCACCACCACTACCATATAACTATCAAGCCATAAAAAGAACCATTGAATCATTCTATCAAACATGTGGTGTGCATGAAATTAGAACTAGCTCCTTTCTTAGAAATTGGCATCAAAATTCTTTTCCTTCTCAATCTATGAATCATCACATATTAAGTATATAATCAATGGATCAAAGGAGCTAGGAACAATAACAACATCATCCATCATATATATAGGCCATGAGATGCATTAAAGGAAAAAGCCCACTTACAACCAATAGAACTTGTTGTGATAGTTTCTTGGTAGTTGATCCTACAACACAAGATCAAGATTATACCATTAACTTCACATCTTCAACCTATAAACTATCATTCAAGCCTAAACCACCATTCCCTTCACTCCAACCATATACTCAAAAGATAATTTTCCTTACCTTGGTTACTTGCTCTTGAACCACCATTCCCTTCACTCCAACCATATACTCAAAAGATAATTTTCCTTACCTTGGTTACTTGCTCTTGAGGATATGAAGATCACACCTCCGACTTGAAGATCCAAACCTTGGAAAGAAAGGAATTAAGAAACGAAATGAAGAACCCTAGCTCCCCAAGTCAATAGCTTGCAAGACGCAAAGTGAAATGGCCAACTTATTGGCTTAAAAACTCTTAAAAATGTGTTTCTACGCCATAGACACGGACCCCGTGCCCCCCTCCGTGTATAGGTCCGTGTACACACTGGAAATCACAAATTTTTCTTGGCAAGACCCGGACCCCGTTTAGAGGTCCGTGTGGGGTCCATGTACCCACTTTCCAAGGGCCACATCTGTACTTTTTCTTTCAAATAAGCAACAGTGGTTAACACAAAGGTTGTATGTAGTCCTATGTCGTTTCTTGAATCTCCCACTAGTTTCAGGTCATTTGGAGGTTGGAGTCAAAAGTTATGCCAATTCTCCCAACATGTGTCAGTGTAGGAACAACGATACACATGACCCACTTCAGGCCACTTTTGACTCATTTTCCTCAACTATTTAAACAAAACTCAAAACATGAAAGTTATAGCCTTATATCTTATATTTCTAATGGAAGTGCCTCACACCAATTGGATCAATATACAAAACATTATGCTAAAAACCACAACTACTGTCATATTTTTCATATCGTTTCTGCACTTCCACTTCCTATTTGGCTCAAGATCAACTTTCTATTCTACCCATTCATTTCCATAACCATCACCAACTCCCAACATTATACCTTAACAACAATAACAACTCCTCAATACACAACCATCTACTTAACCATACAATAAATAATCATGAATACAATGCAATAACCATATTGATGCTATAACATGAAATACCAACCCTTCCATCAACTATACTCATAATCCATAACACCAAACCATAGAATAACATCATGGACAATAGAAGGATAAAAGGTTGGGATATTACAATCTCTCTTCCTTATAAAAATTTAGTCCCCAAAATTTGCTTACCTCAAAATAAATCTGGATAATGTTGTCTCATCTCTTCCTCCGATTCCCATGTAGCCTCTTCAATCACATGATTCCTTCAAAGAACTTTAACAAATCCAATTCATTTTTTCCTTAAACTCTAACTTTGCGATCAATAATTTGAACCGGCACTTCTTCATAGCTCAAATTAGGCAAAAGATCCAATGCTCTGTGTCGAAGAACATGGGATGGATTGGAGAAATACTTCCGTAACATTGAAACATGGAAGACATTGTGAACTCGATCCAAATCCGGAGGCAAAGCCAATCGATACGCTCTTTCACCAATCCTATCCAGAATCTCGAAAGGTCCAATATAGCGAGGACTCAACTTACCTTTCTTTCCAAACCTCATAACTCCCTTGAGGGTAGCTATCTTAGCGAACACTTGGTCACCTACATTGAACTCCAAAGGTCTTCTTCGAACATTTGAATAACTTGTCTGTCGAGATTGAGCCGTCTTCATTCTCTGTCTGATCAGTGCGACCAAATCAACCATTTGTTGAACCAACTCGGGTCCCAACATCTTCCTTTCTCCTACTTCGTCCTGATATAAAGGTGATCTACACTTCCTACCATATATTGCATCATATGGTGCCATGCCAATCGATGACTGGTAGCTGTTTTATATGTGAACTCGACAAGAGGTAACTTTGAATCCCAACTACCGAGAAAGTCAATAGTACAGGTCCGTAACATATCTTCCAAAATATGTATAACTCTCTTTGATTGCACATCGCTTCGAGGATGATAGGCTGTGCTAAAGGCCAACTTTGTACCCAAAGCTCTATGGAGACTCTTCCAAAACTCAGATGTAAACCTTGTATCACGATCTGAAACAATCGACACGGGTATCACATGAAGTCTTACAATCTCTTGGACATACGTCTCCGCATATTGAGTAATAGAATATGTCGTCTTGACTGCGAGAAAATGTGAAAACTTGGTCAATCGATCCACGATCAGCCAAATAAATTATAGTCCTTCTGAGTTCTTGGCAACCCAAAAACAAAATCCATAGTGATGTGTTCCCACTTCCATTGCGGTATAAGTAAGAATTGCAATAAGCCCGCCGGTCGTTGGTGCTCGATCTTTACCTGCTGACAGGTCAAACATTCAGAAATAAATGATGCTATATCTATCTTCATACCTTGCCACCAACACAATCGACGAAGATCTTGATACATTTTGGTGCCACCTGGATGTACTGAATAAGGTGTAGTATGAGCTTCCGTCAAAACATCACGACGAATAGCATCACCAACAAGAACACAAATACGGCCTTGAAATGTAATCAGGCCATCAATGTTCAATCCAAACTCAGAATTCCCCTTCTTCTATGCCTTTCCTCTCAAATCCAACAAAAGAGTATCCAACTGTTGCTCATGCTTAATTATGTCAATCAAAGTCTGTCGAATAACTAAGGCAGAAAGTAGAGCGATCGTACCTTCCTCAACCAATGCGATCTCATTTCTCTGCAAATCCAACAACAGAAGCTTTTGAATCATAGAACCCAATTGAAGACTTGACTTTCGGCACAATGCATCAGCAACAACATTCGCTTTTCTTGGGTAATAACTGATGGTGGAATCATAATCCTTCACAAGTTCTAACCATCTTCTCTGTGTTAGAGTAGGTGCACGTCGAGCCAAGTGTTGGCCGAGTGTTCACAATGAAACTCTATGTATAAACAGTCTTTATTTTAATAATATTTGAAATTATTGTTTTGGCGCATCTTTATCTATATACCCATGCTAGTTGCATAGATAAAGTCCTTGAATAAACAAATAGTAGAAAGAATATGAGATGCTCATATGCTGAGTATCATGAAACGCAGAGTTGAAATACTGTATATTCTAAACAGTTCCTAGTCGATTCAGCCGCCGCTAAGAAGGATATAGGCCGCTCGAGTTCGAGACTACTATCTGTGATATGAGTACCATGCTTCATTGGTAGGGGACATTGTGATGTCCGAGCATGCAGATAGATGCTCCTGGTCCTGGTAGAGTGCACTGAACAACCTCTATAATGGACTTTCCAAGTGGTTCTCACTTATCGAGTGGAAACGTCCTAGTTTATGGTTGTACACCAATAATCCTTATGACCCGAGACAACATTGAGACTCTATGTGCTAGCATTGCACTTTGACTTGTTTACCGACTCATATGAAGTCATCAGGTGGCAAGGTTGGGTGCTTTGTCGAAACATATATGAGTCGATGTATTGTAGTTGGGAATTCACCGCTTACCTTCGGGTATGGATATCCTATGTGTATGTAATATGAAATTTCTGATCAGAGTATGATTGTAATTATGAAAGGGGTATCATAGATTACACCATCGATGCAACTACGACATGACACATAGTATCGATTCATTGACAACTCTCGATATACCAATGGTTGTCGAATCGGTCGGGATATATGAGTTGAAGGGACCGTATTGTACGCTAACCATAATTGAATGCTTCTTGAAGGCACTATCATTTGATACTTATGAAATCATGTAAGCGATGCTACTAGGCGTTTAACATGATTGGTTGGGTACTATCAGACTTGAGTTCTGACGTTCTTATTATCAAGGAGTTGATAAGTAAGAATAGAGCAATTAGGGTATGCTCAAATAAGGACATGTTTAGTCCGAATCACATGGAGATGTGAACCCACTGCTAGTTGTATCAATGAACCATTGAGGGCCACACAAGAACGAGCTTTCTAGATCCCGTTGAGAAGTAAAATAGTTCAATGTGTTGAACGGCTTATAAAGGAGTTTATAAGCGTAAGGAAAAATAGAAATATGACTTCTATGAGGGAAATTTATTTTTTATTTGTGGAAGTGTTTCTAAATTAAAAGTTGGCCAAATAAATAATGTATTTGAAAATTGCAATTTTCATTTACATTATTATGGACTAAATTAAATTAATTCAAGTGTTGAATTAATTAAACACTAGTAGACCTAGTAGAGTCCAAATAATTAAATTAATTTAAGTATTGGATTAATCAAACAACATTGGGCCTTGTAGAGCCCAATTAGAAATAATTATTTAACTACTGGGCTTGAGTAAATTCAAGTAAAGTTTAATTGGGATCAAATATGTTTGAGACATTTAAATAAAAGTACATGGGCCCTGTAATTGTTACAATCCCAAGTAGAAAAGCATGCAAGGGAGGTGAAGGGTTGGAGGCAACTTTTTATTAAAAATTGCATGGCATGCTTTTGCAACTTTATCACTTTTTTCACAACCAAGAAAAGTCTTCCCTTCTCTCCTCCCAATCTCACTTGGCGGAAATTTCAACCTCATTTTCTCTCCAATTTTTCTTTCTCCAATTTTTGAGGAAAGCTTAGACTTCACATTTAAAAATCCTATTATTTTTCTAGTGCAAAATAAGAGGGGTTCTAGCTTGCAAGTGGTGGGTCTAATTTTTAAGCAAGGAGAGCTTGAAGATTGTATTGTCATTCAAGAGCTAAGGTGTTTACACCTTATTTGGAGCCATCATCAATCTCAAGAGATTGATAGGTAAAAATTCTAAACACCTTATGTATGACTTTTTGGTGTTTTCGTATTTACTACACATCATAGTTGAGGGTGCTCGGTTTTCTTGCTTGTGAAAATGTATAATTTTCGAAAATTTTGAAACTTCCGTTGCGCATACAGGCACCTTAATCGATCCCATTTCAAGTGGTATCAGAGCTATAGTTACAATTTTGGTGTAGCAAATACATGATATTATGTTGAGGTCTATTTCTAACCGCATGAGACAATCAAAACAACAATTCGATGGCCGGTTTTTGGGCAGCAAGGGCAGCCTGAGGGGCTGCCCGAACCCCCTATTAAAATTTAAAAAAAAATTTAAGTTGGCCGGAATCCGGTGATGGCGATGAGGACTAGGGTTTCTAAAAGTGTTTTGGATTATCAAAGTGTCATGGGCCTTGAAGTTGTTGGGCCATTAGATGGCTAACATATTTGTGAAATTTAAATGGGCCAAAATGTTTTTGGTGAAAAATGTTTTTTTTGGGCCCTTAAGTTTAAATTTACAAAAGTTCCAAATATTTTTCTCATAAAATAAATAATTGAAGTAGGACTTTAATTATTTATAGTAAATTATGATTTACAAGAAATTCGGTTATAAGTAAATTAATTAAAAAGTAGACAAAGGTGTTTGTATACTTTGTTAATTTAGTTTATAATCGTGGCGGTTAGTGAATGGATCAAGATATATAATATTGGATCAATTGTTTATTGTGATAAATAATTGATGGTGTATGATATGTGATATTATGTATGAAGGATGATCAAAAGCCCAAACCCAATTTGCTAGGTGTATGCTAAGATATTTTGTGTTGAATGATTGTAATAATTATCAATTTATAAAGTGGGCTTGGTTTATGGCCCGTTCCCACCCCCATGAGATGTATCCCTATTTGCCATGGATATTTATTTGTAAATATTAGTATAGAGGAAGATCAAGATTGGAAGTTGTTGGCCTTGATGATTATGAAGATCGAAGACATGTAAATATTGGAAGCATACGTAATAGTTGCATTTGCATCCCATGTATTTCCCTATGATTGGTGGACTTAGGCCCATGCTTAGCTCACACGGGCCGTTAGTTTTGGGGCAATTGATCATCCATGTTTTGTTTAATGTTCATGGTATATGCATGATATGTTAATGAGTATGTGCATTATTATTATGATAATAACAAAGTTGCATGAATCCGGCAATCATACGATCAAACGTGGCGAGCTTTTTAAATAAAATTAATGATGAGACCTTTCAAAATTAAAAACCCTCATTTTGAATAAGATTCTCAAGCCCGAAAAGGGGAATTATAAAGGTGTTTATAATTTCCATGTCTTGCATCGACAATGGGTGCATTATGAACGCTACCCGTGCTCGGGGCTCGGCTCGTATTATTGGGGGAGCCCTGGGTGCCAGAAAGCTGTGACATCCATTGACATAGGGATGTGAACTACGTGGAACTCCCATGACTTCGGCTCATATTATTGAGGGAACTCATGGCGACCGTCCATTAAGGTTCAACATCGATGGGTATGGCGTGACACGTAAAGATGAACGACGCCATATTATTGGGTCCTAATCAAACGTGAGACAAAAGTTTACGTAGAGGTTTGCATGGAGATGCCATTGAAAACTACCTTTTAGGAATTGTGATTGGCTGATATTATTCGGGATCATAATTCGCTAATTGGAAATTGTGTACCTACTGAGGAAAGGAGTTTCCCGTTTTCACTAGAGGGTAGTGAAAGATGTCAAAACAGTGGGAGTAAATATTTATAAAGTAAAAGTCCATACTTGATATCTTACCAAATATTTTAAATAGTCATTAACATTTATCTGTTTTACTTTTCAGTACAAATTTGACAATGTCTTTGATTCGCAATCCGTTATCTGTAATACTTGAAAAACACATATTAACCGGACCTAATTACGTCACTTGGCTAAGAAACCTGAAAATCATCTTGAATTCGGAAAGGATTGCATATACACTTACTGAGTCGCCCGTTGTTGAGGCTCCGACTGGCTGCACTCCTGAAGAATTGCAGACTTAAAAGGATTGGTGTGACCATGACTGGAAAGCCAAGTCTTAAATGCAGGCTTCTATGAATGACGAGCTGCAGAGACATTTTGAGGATACAAAGAATGCTGCTGACATTCATTTGAATCTCATGGAGCTCTTTGGAGTGCAAACACGTCCTCTTAGGCATGCTACTGTCAAGGTGCTGATCACTTTGCGCATGCGAGATGGGGCCTCGGTCCATGAGCATGGCCTAAAGATGATTGGGCTCGTGGACAAGCTCGTTGGCATGGATCTGATGTTGCCTTCAGAGTTGACCACCGACGTGTTGCTCTTATCGCTGCCTAGCTCATTTGAACCTTTTGTGGTGAATTTCAACATGAATAAGATGGAGCCAACCCTTGAAGAGTTGTTAAACATGCTTGTTACCTTTGAGTCCACCATCAAGAAAGAGAAGTCGGTTCTTTATGTGGGTTTTCATCTGGTGCGAAAGACTGGTCCTTCTGGGAAGGGAAAAAAGCGTTCTTTCCAACGTCCCAAAAAGAACGTGCCCTTGAAGAAGCAAACTCCGAGTCCCGCTGTGGCAGCTACACCAGTTAAGGCTGACAAAACTGTTGACATCTGT
The DNA here is from genome assembly GCF_012295235.1 of Primulina huaijiensis. Classification (NCBI taxonomy): domain Eukaryota; kingdom Viridiplantae; phylum Streptophyta; class Magnoliopsida; order Lamiales; family Gesneriaceae; genus Primulina; species Primulina huaijiensis. The sequence goes on along the minus strand of NC_133318.1, from coordinate 8,824,007 downwards.
CATCACTGCAAGAAGCCTGCACATTGGAGGAGTAATTGCAGGGAATATCTTGCCCAGAAGAGTTCTGAAAACGGTATGTTCTATAGTGAAGTAAACATTTCAATTAACTCTACTTCTTGGGTATTGGATACCGGCTGTGGCTCACATCTCTGTAATGATTTGCAGGTGATGGGAAGAAGTAGGAGGCTTAGGGAAGGTGAGACCTTCTTGAGGATGGGCAATGGAGCAAGAGTAGCTACCAAGGCCGTAGGAGATGTTTGCTTACTTTTGAACAATGACTTTAAGTTAATTTTAAGAGATGTTTTGTTTGTACCTGAATTGGTGAAAAAACATTGTTTCCATTTCTATGCTAGATAAAGATGGATATTCTTGTTTATTTAGCAAAGGTGTTTCAACATTTACAAGAATGAATGTTTAATTGGTGCCGGAGAACTTGAAAACGATCTTTACAACTTAAAATTGAAAGAAATTCCACTAAACAATGTCCAAGCTATAACAACAAGAAACAAGCGAAAACAAGATACTCAAAATTAGGCACAATTATGGCATGCTCGATTAGGACATATTTCCCTTAGAAGGATGAACAAGCTAGTGGGAGTGGGCATGTTTGATATGTCTGATATTAATGCTCTCACGACTTGTGAATACTGTGAAAGAGGATCGGTTACGGTGCTCGAATGCGCAACGGAAGTTTAAAAATCAAAATTTTTGAAGGAAAATTTTCGGCCACCACATTTTTCAAGTGTAGCAAATACAAAGACACAATATGACATTCATATGGTGTTTTAGAAAATATCCCTATCAATCACAATGGATTGATGATGGTTCCAACTTAGTTGTCAAACAATTAAGCTCTTCAAAGGATGACAATCTACAAGCTTCACCTTTCTTTTGGACTCCTTTCTTCAAATTAGGTCCACCACTAACAAGGTAGATCCACTCTAATTTTGCACTAGAAAAATTAGAGCATTTTTCTTTGAGAAGTGTGTGCTTTCAACAACAATTGAAGAAAGAAAAATGGAGAATTTTTGGCTTCAAATTTTCGTCCAAAGGTGGTGGGGAGGAGAAAAGGGAAGACTTTTCTTGGTTGTGGAAAAAGTTAAAGCCAAAGAGTTGCATGCCAAGCCCTGAACATTGAAAAAGATGTCTCCCAACTCTTCACCTCCCCATGCACATTCTATTTGGACTTGTAACAATTACAAGGCCCATGGACTTTAATTTAATTGTCTCAAACAAATTTGAGACCAATTAAATCTTACTTGATTTTACTCAAGCCCACTAGTTAAATAATTATTTCTAATTGGGCTATACAAGGCCCAATGTTGTTTAATTAATCCAACACTTGAATTAATTTAATTATTTGGACTCTACTAGGTCCACTAGTGTTTAATTAATTCAACACTTGAATTAATTTAATTTAGTCCATAATAATGTATATGAAAATCACAATTTTCAAATACATTACTCGTTTAGCTAACTTTTAATTTAGGAACACTTCCTCAAATTAAAAGTTACATTCTCCTTATAGAAGTCATACTTCTATTTTATTTACACATATAAACTCTTTTATAAGTCGTTCAACACATTGAACTATTTTACTTCTCAACGGGATCTAGAAAGTTAGCACTTGTGTGACCCTCAATGGTTCATTGATACAACTAGCCGTGGGTTCACATCTCCATGTGATTCGGACTAAACATGTCCTTATACGAACATACCTCAATTGCTCCATTCTTACTTATCAACTCCTTGATAATAAGAACGTCAGAACTCAAGTCTGATAGTACCCAACCAATCATGTTAAACGCCTAGCAGCATCGCTTACATGATTCCCTAGGTATCAAATGATAGTGCCTGCAAGAACCATTCAATTATGGTTAGCGTACAGTACGGTCCCTTCAACTCATATATCCCGACTGATTCGACAACCATTGGTATATCGAGAGTTGTCAATGAATCGATACTATGTGTCATGTCGTAGTTGCATCGATGGTGTAATCTATGAAACCCCTTTCATAATTACCACCATACTCTGATCAGAGATTTCAAACTACATACACATAGGATATCCATACCCGAAGGTAAGCGGTGAATCCCCGACTACAATGCATCGACTCCTATATGTTTCGACAAAACACCCAACCTTGCCACCTGATGACCCTTTGAGAGTCGGTAAACAAGTCAAAGTGCAATGCTAGCACATAGAGTCTCAATGTTGTCTCGGGTCATAAGGACTAATGGTGTACAACCATAAACTAGGACGTTTCCACTAGATAAGTGAGAACTACTTGGAAAGTCCTTTATGGAGGGTTGTTCAGTGCACTCTACCAGGAGCACTTATCTGCATGTTCGGACATCACAATGTCCCCTACAAATTAAACATGGTACTCACATCGCAGATACTAGTCTCAAACTCGAGCGGCCTATATCCTTCTTAGCGACTGCTGAATCGACTAGGAACTGTTTAGAATATACAGTATTGTAAATATGAGTTTCATGATACTCATCATATGAGCACCTCATATTCTTTCTACTATTTGTATATTCAAGGACTTTATCTATGCAACTAGCATGGGTATATAGATAAAGAAGTGCCAAAACAATAATTTCAAATATTATTAAAATAAAGACTGTTTATACATAGAGTTTCATTGTGAACTCTCGGCCAACACTTGGCTCGACGTGCACCTACTCTAACAATCTCCCACTTGCATTAGAGCCAACTACCCATATGCTTCAAACCCATCGACTCACGATGCTTCTCAAATAATGGTCCAGGTAAAGGCTTAGTTAGCGGATCAGCAACATTATCTACGGAGCCGACTTTGTCAATCGACATATCTCCTCTTTCCACAATCTCTCGGAGCATGTGGTACTTTCTCAATTCGTGTTTGGATTTCTGATGAGACCTCGGCTCCTGTGCTTGAGCAATGGCTCCCGTGTTATCACAAAACACCGGGACAGGAGCAACTCCATTAGGAATGACGCCCAACTCTTGGACGAAATTCCTTATCCAAACAGCCTACTTTTCTGCAGCTGATGCAGCAATATATTCTGCCTCAGTGGTGGAATCCGCTGTACTGTCTTGCTTGGAACTCTTCCAAGAGACAGCAGAACCATTGAGCATGAATATGAATCCAGAGGTTGACTTCGAGTCATCGATATCTCTTTGGAAGCTAGAGTCGGTATAGCCTTCCAATTTCAGTTCTCCACCCCCATAGACCAAGAACAACTTATTGGTCCTGATACATCTTAGTGCTGCCTGGATGTATCGAGTATGGCTCTGTATGTGCCTCTGTCAAGACGTCTCGCCGAATATCATCACCAGCAGGAATGCAAATACGGCCTTTAAACGTCACCAAACCATCTCTATTCTTCGCGAACTCTGAATTACCTCTCTCCTCTGCTCTAGCTCTCAACTCTAACAACTGAACATCAATAGCCTGCTCTCTACGGATCATGTCCGTCAATGTAGCCCGAATAACCAATGCTGAAAAACGAGCAATGGTTCCAGGAACCACCAAAGCTATCTCCTCTCGCTGCAAATCTAACAACAACGGCTGCTGAATCATAGAACTTAAAGAAGAACTCAACTTACGGCTCAATGCATCCGCTACAACATTCGCCTTCCCTGGGTGGTAACTAATAGTCACATCATAGTCTTTGACAAGCTCTAACCNTCATTGGACCACTCAAACTTCACAGTCTTCCTCGTCAGATTAGTTAACGGCAGGGCAATCTTGGAAAAGTCTGAAATAAAACGACGATAATAACCCGCCAAACCAAGAAAACTGCGTACTTCTGGTACAGTGGTAGGAATAGGCCACTTCTGAATCGCCTCTATTTTCACTGGATCAACAGCTATACCATCCTTCGAGACAACATGACCTAAGAAAGAAATCTGCTCCAACCAGAACTCACACTTCTTCAACTTAGCATACAACCTCTTCTCTCTCAGCAACTGAAGAACAACTCTGAGGTGCTCTGAATGAAGCTCTCTGGTCTTGGAGTAAATCAAAATGTCATCGATAAAAACAATGGAAAAGCTATCCAAATACGGCTTGAACACACGGTTCATAAGATCCATGAAGACTGAAGGAGCATTGGCCAGACCAAAAGACATCACAAGAAATTCATAGTGACCGTACCTGGTCCGGAACGCCATCTTAGGGATATCAGACTCCCTAACCTTCAACTGATAATAACCAGATCGCAAATCAATCTTCTAGAACACTGTAGCCCATTGCAGTTGGTCAAAAAGGTCATCTATCCGTGACAACGGATACTTATTCTTAATCATCACTTTGTTGATCTCTCTATAATCAATACACAGCCGCAACGACCCATCTTTCTTCTTGACGAAAAGAACCAGAGCTCCCCAAGGCGAAGAACTTGGCCGAATAAAACCTTTATCCAATAAATCCTGCAATTGCGTCTTCAACTCTTTCATCTCTGAAGGGGCCATTCTGTACGGAGCCTTAGAAATAGGAACCGTACCTGGAACTAGATCAATCACAAACTCTACATCTCTGTCCGGCGGTAAACCCGGCACATCATCCTCAAATACATCAGAGAACTCTCTCACAATATTAATATCATCAATATTCAACTTCACAATTCTATCCATATCCACAATCGAAACCAAAAACCCATCACAACCTCTAAACAACAACTTCTTAGCCTCAAGACACGAAATAAAAGGAAGGATCAGCGAAGTACCTGCACTGGCGAACAAACCTTCCCTATTGCCATCATCTGCAAATTTCACCGTCTTAGCAATGCAATCAATCACTCCACGGTAAGTTGATAGCCAATCCATGCCAAGCATAATATCAAAAGCAACCATCGGAATAACAATCAAGTCGGCATAAAGAACTCGCCCATCAATTTGAATAGAGCACGCATACACAATAGATGTTGGGCACAACACATCTCCCGAAGGCAAAACAACATTAAACTGGAGGGGAATAACAGAAGGAACTATACCCAAAGATCTCAAAAATAGTTCAGACATAAAAGAATGAGTAGCACCTGTATCAAAAAATGTCGTAGCTACTCTGCCTGAAATTAAAATAGTGCTAGAGATCATAGAAGAATCATGGTTTATACCTTCCTTTGTCATGGTAAAGACGCGACCCTGCACCTTCTCTTTACTCGAGCCTCTTGGACAATCCTTGGCTATATGGCCTGCAGTGCCACAACGGTAACAAGTATGAGTACCAAATCTGCACTCTCCCCGATGATGTCTACTGCACTTGGGACACAATGGCTTCTCAGGATCAGATGGAACTGTCGGTGGTTTAGGACTCGGCTCCAACTTGCCT
>NC_133318.1:8771407-8817974 GCF_012295235.1 Primulina huaijiensis | reverse complement strand
CTCTGACCCGATTTCATAAAATAACAGCGGAATTTAAATTTTTTCTTGAATGAAAGAAGGTTTAAAATACATTTCCATATAGTCAAAAGTAGACACATGATCAATCAAATGATACAACAAAAAAACAAAATATCATTTTTATGATCATGTCCAAAATGCTATCAAAATAATCTTTCCTTCCTCCATCTCTATATGCGTATGACTCCGGCCTCAATCAACGTCCCCGCTCGTCGCTCTTATCTGCATCACATGAAATAACTGAAATGAGTATAAAACTCAACAAGTGGAACTCTTACATAGCAATGTACATATCACACTCTGAAAACATGGCTTTGAAAACATTAAATACCATCAACTCTGAAACATGAATATCATAGAATGAATAACAATAACGATGGTATTTCTCTTTTCTCTGTTGGATTGATATCTATATAGTAACTCTGTCTCTGTACCTATATCCCATCGATATACATCGATAACTCTGAGGGATATAAGCCTATGGTCGTTGATCAACTAATTGCATGCAATCTCTGACTATGTATCTATCAATCCAATAAAACATTTGAATTCTCTCTTTGGCATTAAAACAAACACTTTGAAGACTCTATTTTCTTTTGTATTCCCTTTAACATAATTGAGACATAAGAATGTCTCTAATATACAACAAGGTGTATTAATACATAGCATGAATCAAATGGAAGGGAATAACACTTTAAAACCATTGAAACACAATACATATATTATCATGTGAGCACAAGGAAATGAATTCCACTTACAACACTTGGAACCTTGAATCTATACCCTTGGTACACAACCTACAACAATAAACCATAATTTGCACCATCAATAACCCAATAATCACAAACTCATACCATTAAATCCATAAAACCAACACCATCAACAAACCCATGATTTCTCCCAACACCAAAACCAAGAATAAATTATACCACAAGCTTACCTTAGCTCCTTGAACCCATAAGAACCTTGATCACACTTCAATAATCCAACAAGTAGCTTGAATCAAATAAAGGAAATGAAACCCTAACCTCCCCTTGAGAGAAAGAACCGAGAAAATGGGAGAAGAAATGAGAAAAATGAACCAACTCTTGCATTATATCACTTAAATCTCGAAAACACGCTTCTACTGTTCATGCACCGCGGGTGCACTACATACCTCACCGCGGGTGCGGTGTGCCTTCGGCACATCAACCAAATTTCTGAAATCGACGACTGCGGGTGCGGTACCTATCCCACCGCGGGTGCGGTGTCTCTTCGGAAATTCCACAAATTCTGCAGTAAAGACCGCGGGTGCGCTGCACAAATCACCGCGGGTGCGGTCTGCTCTCGGCCAAAACAACTCTGTGCAACAAAAATCGAATCGCAACGCTGATACAACACAACTACCCATCAACTAATATCAACAATACCACAAAACAATAATAACCAACAATACTATGACCCATAATCACAACTCTTAACATCTAAATCAAACTTAATGTTAACGAAATAATCCATAAACATACGAAATCTTAAACTGTACCGTTCACCAGGCTTGGATATTACACCGTGTACACTTGTTTTCGCTCGTGCTCGGGTCCGTATAGGCTCTGGACTGCTTGAATAACGTTTTTTTGGTTCCCGAACTCGCTCACATGCATCACGAACCCTTCGGCACTTTGTTCCTCGCACGTAAGCCCTCCTTGATTGCTCATGACTCTCTGTAGCGCCTCCTTAAACTTCTTCAGTCGCCCTCTCGTGATCGGTCCCTCCGGCAACTCCAAAGGATCCCATGCTTTCCTTGGCGCTCAATCACCCGTGTTTGCATCATCCTCCCCTTCTTAAAAAGGATTTGTCCTCAAATCTTATTCATCACCTACATCAAACAATGACAAATCACTAACATTGAAAGTGGAACTCACATTGTACTCACCTGGCAGATCGAGTTTGTAGGCGTTGTCATTGACCCTTTCTAGAGTTTGAAATGTCCATCGCCCCTAGGTAGTAGCTTGGAACGACGCTTCTCGGGAAACCTTTCCTTCCGCAAGTGGAGCCACACCCAATCACCTTTCTCAAAGATCACCTTCTTCTTCCCTTTGTTGGCTTGCTTGGCATATTGCTCATTTCTCTTCTCAATGTTGCCCTTGACCTTTTCATGCAACCTCCTAACAAATTCAGGCTTCTTTTTGCCGTCCATGTTCAACCTTTCACTCACAGGTAAAGACATCAAATCCAACGGAGTCAAAGGATTAAAACCATATACAATTTAAAATGGCGAATAATTTGTAGTAGAATGCACACAACGATTATAAGCATACTCAACAAATAATAAACAATCTTCCCAATTCTTTAAATTTTTCTTAAGAATAGCACGCAAAAGTGTCCCTAAAGATCTATTAACAACTTCAGTCTGTCCATCCGTTTGAGGATGACATGTAGTAGAAAACAACAATTTTGTGCCAATTTTAGCCCACAACGTTTTCCAAAAGTAACTCAAAAACTTAACATCACGGTCAGAAACAGTAGTCCTAGGCATGCCATGCAACCTAACGACTTCTCTAAAGAACAAATCCGCAAGTTGAGAGGCATCATCAGTTTTGTGACAAGCAATAAAATGTGCCATCTTAGAAAATCTATCAACAACAACAAATATAGAATCCCTCCCCTTCTTAGTCCTAGGCAACCCCAAAACAAATTCCATAGAAATGTCAATCCAAGGTTCACGAGGAACAGGAAGTGATGTATACAATCCATGTGGTTGTGTCCGAGACTTAGCGTGTCTACAAGTTATGCACTTTTCACAAACACGCTCAACATCACGTTTCATATGTGGCCAATAAAAATGTTCATGCAATGCACTTAGAGTTTTAGCCACACCAAAATATCCCATTAAACCACCCCCATGTGCCTCCCTAACAAGTAATTCACGAATTGAAGATTTAGGGATGCACAACTTATCTTCTCTAAATAAGAAACCATGATGCAAATAAAATTTATCATGTGGACCATGCATACATGTTTCAAACACACCTTTAAAATCCTCATCTAGTACATATAATTCTTTCACATGCTCAAATCCTAAAATTTTTGCTTCCAGCGTAGAGATTAGTACGTACCTCCGTGATAGTGCGTCGGCCACTACATTTTCCTTACCTTGTTTGTACTAGATGATGTAGGGGAATGTCTCTATAAATGCCACCCACTTTGCATGCCGCTTGTTCAGCTTTTGTTGTGTGGGGACCCGGGCTCTAACTCAATTATCTTTTTGGGATTAGTTGGATCTTTGCTAGAAAATGTGGGTCAAAATTTTTGCTTTTAACATTAAATCAAATGTATAAATGAAGCATGGAACTATTCTTTACTCTATTAAACAAACATAATGTACATACAAGTCTGTTTTAGTACAATCATATACTAGTGTTCAGAAAAATCCAGTACACGTCCAGTACAAAACGACTAGTAATCTGCTATGCCCGAAATCACCACAATAACTTGATCTCTCATCTTGCTCGCGACCCTGATCCTGCCCCACCTGTCGTTATGTACACATACAGACACAACAACAGCCGGAAACTCCGGTGAGAACAAATCCCAGTATAAAACATGTATACATGCATGTCATGCAAGTAAATACAAAATCATAACACATAAATCAGTAATTATGACACACTAGTGAATACAGATAAAACTCTTCAACTCTTATTCTTTGACTCGACTCATATCTAAGTCTAGGGATCCCGGTGTGAATAAGACGTAACAAGTCTCCCACCTACTCTCCCAATCGGGGTGGCGGTACGTCTTATTCCTAGACTTCGGTCATATCTGTATCGAATGTCTACAATCGGAGATGATCTGCTCCTATGCGTCGATACACCGAACGTCTAGTTTGACAATCTGTCAATGACTCCTATCTCAAATGCTTGAATATAAATCTATAAACAAGTCATAATCATAATCAAACATAATTAAGAATCTAGTATGTGATTTTGGGAAACTTGTATCCAGTCTGAATCGAGTCATGTCTTCCCGTGTTCACATGAATTATACCTTTCGTTGCACAGTCTTTATCGTGATCAAAATCTTGAAGTCGAATCTTGTCAATATAAATCTGAAATGGCAATGTCAAATATCACAAGATCAATCTCCAACTCCCACCAATACTAGTACGGTTCAATATCAAATCTCGGTACATTTTGACGGCATAACGGCGTAATCTCACGATACCGGTCAATCCAACATCAATAATATATAACCAACAACTCATAATTCTCATCATAGTAACATCTACTATAATGAAATCTGCATATACCCAAGTCAAGACATGCTGGAACATAAAAAGATCGCATATAATATCCGTTCTTCAATCCGATTGCGAATATGAGTTCATAATAATCATAAAAACATATCATAGAATCAAATCTGATTTCTCCCCAACATCATATTGCCAAATCAAATAAGAACATAACAAAACTTACATTCTTTAGAAGCCTATGATGCAAGGAGTTCAAATCTAATCTCGGATCGAAAATCGGATGGTTGGATTCTTCACAACCAAGTGTAGAAGATGAAAATGCTGAAGGATTTCTCAGAGCTCCTCGGATGAAATTCTGAAGAAGATTGACTTTGGTAACCTATATATTGCATGTAAAGTACACCTGGCTTATTTTTCATTCTGCACGTCTCGCGCATATGCGCGACCTCAACCGGCGCATATGCGCGAGACCTTCGGTCTCGGCATTTTGGCTGTTCTGCTGCTCGCGCATATGCGCGCACTCTTCTCGCGCATATGCGCGAAACCTACGGTCTCCGTATAATTCAATTCCAGCACCTCGCGCATATGCGCGTCGCTTCTCGCGCATATGCGCGAGGCCTTCGACCTCGGCACATGGAACTCGCGCATATGCGCGCCTCTCTACCGCGCATGTGCGCGATACCAACGGGATTTCAACTTAGGCTAACTCGTGCATGTCCCATTCTGATCGCGACTTGATCCATCTATAAGCGCTACAAGTCATAATCATTAATCTCNAAACATATAGGAGTCGATGCATTGTAGTCGGGGATTCACCGCTTACCTACGGGTATGGATATCCTATGTGTTTTTCATGTATATGTAGTTTGAAATCTCTGATCAGAGTATGGTGGTAATTATGAAAGGGGTTTCATAGATTACACCATCGATGCAACTACGACATGACACATAGTATCGATTCATTGACAACTCTCGATAAACCAATGGTTGTCGAATCGGTCGGGATATATGAGTTGAAGGGACCGTATTGTACGCTAACCATAATTGAATGGTTCTTGCAGGCACTATCATTTGATACCTAGGGAATCATGTAAGCGATGCTGCTAGGCGTTTAACATGATTGGTTGGGTACTATCAGACTTGAGTTCTGACGTTCTTATTATCAAGGAGTTGATAAGTAAGAATGGAGCAATTGGGGTATGCTCGAATGAGGACATGTTTAGTCCGAATCACATGGAGATGTGAACCCGCGGCTAGTTGTATCAATGAACCATTGAGGACCACACAAGTACTAGCTTTCTAGATCCCGATGACAAGTAAAATAGTTCAATGTGTTGAACGGCTTATAAATGAGTTTATAAGCATAAAGAAAATGGAAGTATGACTTCTATGAGAGAAATGGAAATTTTAATTTATGGAAGTGTTCCTAAATTAAAATTTGGCCAAGTAAATAATGTATTTGAAAATTTTGATTTTCATAAACATTATTATGGACTAAATTAAATTAATTCAAGTGTTGAATTAATTAAACACTAGTGGACCTAGTAGAGTCCAAATAATTAAATTGATTCAAGTGTTGGATTAATTAAATCATATTGACTCTTGTAGAGCTCAATTAAAATAATTATTTAACTAGTGGGACTTGGGTAAATTTAAGTAATGTTTAATTAGTCTCAAATATGTTTGAGATAATTAAATTTGGATCGGCACTTAACAATTTTATCTGCTGGCGCAAATGCGCGCCCCTTCTCGGCGCATATGCGCCCAATACTCTGGACAACTCGCGCATATGCGCGCCTCTTGTCGCGCATATGCGCGAGACCTTCGTCTCAGCATCTCTTGGACTCACTCAGCTCGTGCATATGCATGCCCACCAGCCGCGCATATGCGCGAGACCTTCGGGTCTCACACATAATTCTTGCACATATTCTCAACTCAACAATTGCAATCCAAATTCGACGTGCTCTATCTATAATCATATCAATGAATCAACAAATCGGCTCAGATTAATAGGATAAAAATCTCGGGCATTACAATTCTCCCCCTCTAAGATATGATTTCGTCCCCGAAATCTCAGGCACTCAATCAAAGCGGGTATAAAAGCAAGATAATCAAGACTGAATAAATACTCACATCATACAAATAGTTCTGGATATTTCTGTCTCATCTCTGATTCTGTTTCCCAAGTCGCTTCTTCAATACCGCGACGACTCCACTGAACTTTCACTAATGGAATAGTCTTCATTCTGAGCTGTTTCTCTTTACGATCGAGAATCTGCATCGGCTTTTCGAGGTAACTCAAAGTCTGATCTAGCTCTGCTTCTTCAGGCTGAATAACATGAGAACTATCTGGCATATATCTACGCAACATCGATACATGAAAAACGTCATGTATCCCAGATAGAGAAGGAGGAATGGCGAGTCGATAGGCACGATCTCCTATCTTCTCAAGAATCTCATATGGACCGATGTATCGCGGAGACAATTTCCCACGTTTGCCAAATCTGACAACGCCTCTGAAAGGAGAAATCTTCAAGAATACTCTGTCTCCCTGTTCAAATACTAACGGTCGACGTCTGATGTTCGCGTACTTTGCCTGTCTATCCTGCGCTGTCTTCATTCTCTTCTGAATGATCTTCACCTTCTCTGTTATTTCACGGATCATATCTGGCCCTAAGTCTGGTACCTCGGAGATGTCATCCCAGTACAACGGAGATCTGCACTTCTTTCCGTATAATGCCTCAAACGGTGCCATCTCGATGCTAGTCTGGTAGCTGTTGTTGTACGAGAATTCACAAAGAGCTAGTGAATCTTGCCAACTAGTACCAAAATCTAGTACTACAGCTCTCAGCATATCTTCTAAAGTCTGGATAGTCCGCTCTGACTGTCCGTCTGTCTGGGGATGGTAAGCAGTACTCAAGTGTAATGTCGTACCTAAAGCCTGCTGCAAACTGTGCCAGAAATGTGAAGTGAATCGTGGATCACGATCTGATACGATCGACTTCGGCACACCATGTAATCTGACAACTTCTCGAACATATATCTCGGCCATCTGATCATATCTGTATGTCATCTTGTACGGAATGAAGCATGCGGATTTGGTCAATCTATCTATCACAACCCAAATCGCATCGCAGCCTCGGGATGATCGTGGTAACTTCGTGACGAAATCCATGGAAATGTGATCCCATTTCCATTCAGGAATAGCTAAACTCTGAAGTAACCCTCCGGGCTTCTTTCTCTCGGCCTTCACCTGTTGGCAATTTAAGCATTTCGACACAAACTCTGCAATATCTGACTTCATTTGTTTCCACCAGAACTGTGTCTTCAGATCATTGTACATCTTCCTGCCACCAGGATGAATACTGAACCGACTACAGTGCGCTTCTGACAGTATCTGTTGTTTCAATTCTGAAACATCTGGCACTACAAGACGGTTATTTACATACAAAGCATGATCACGTACCTGATACTCAGAAATATGTCCTGATCTGACCATATCAATCGACTTCTGAACACTCTGATCGTTTCTTTTTGCCTCTTTGATGCGAACAATCAATTCTGGTTCACACTGAATAGTGGCAAGTCGCAACGGTCTACTATCTGTATCAAATGCTAATCCAGAAAAGCAACAATCTTCTATCATATTCGAAACACCTATCGTCGACAAGGATAAGCAACATACCTTTCGACTCAAAGCATCCGCTGCTACATTCGACTTCCCTGGATAATACTTGATCTCGCAATCAAAATCTTTCAGTAGGTCAAGCCATCTACGCTGTCTCATATTCAATTCTGACTGAGAAAACAGATATTTCAAGCTCTTGTGATCAGAGTAGATCTCAAATTTCTCGCCATACAGATAGTGTCGCCATCTCTTCAGTGCAAATACGATAGCCGCCAATTCAAGATCATGAATTGGGTATCGAGTCTCATGTGGCTTCAACTGTCTTGAAGCATAGGCAATAACATGCTGTCGCTGCATAAGAACACATCCAAACCCTCTGTGAGATGCATCGCAATATACAACGAACTCACCCGTACCTGAAGGTATCGTCAGGACTGGAGCACTAGTCAATCTCTTCTTCAACTCTACGAAGCTCGACTCACAATCTTCAGACCACACAAATGGAGTATTCTTCTATGTAAACTGGGTAATCGGTTTCGCAATACTGGAGAAATCTTTAATAAATCGTCGATAGTACCCTGCTAAACCCATGAAACTGCGTATCTCTGGCACAGAAGTCGGTCTCGGCCAACTGATCACAGCTTCCACTTTACTCGGATCAACAGAAATACCGTCTCCAGATATGATATGACCCAAGAAGACAACCTGTCTCAGCCAAAACTCACACTTTGACAGTTTAGCATACAGTTGCTCATTTCTTAACGTCTGCAACACAATTCTCAAATGCTCAGCATGATCAGTCTCATTTCTTGAGTAAACCAAAATATCAACTATAAAAACAATCAAAAACTCATCCAGATACCTCTGAAAGACACGGTTCATCAGACTCATAAATACCGCTGGCGCATTCGTTAAACCAAAAGGCATGACAATAAACTCATAATGTCCATACCTGGTTCGGAATGCTGTCTTCGGTATATCAACATCTCTAACTCTCAGCTGGTGATAGCCAGATCTCAGATCGATCTTGGAATAGACAGAGGATCTCTGCAACTGATCAAACAACTCGTCGATGCGAGGCAATGGGTACTTGTTCTTTACTGTTGACTTGTTCAGTTGCCGGTAATCGATACACAATCTCATCGAACCGTCTTTCTTTCGCACGAATAGCACTGGTGCGCCCCAAGGAGATACACTCGGTCTGATATATCCCTTGGTCAGTAAATCTTCAAGCTGTTCTTTCAATTCTTTTAACTCTATCGGTGCTATTCTATAAGGAGCTCGAGAAATAGGAACCGTACCTGGTACTAGGTCAATGCTGAAATCTACCTCTCGAGCTGGAGGTAATCCAGGAATCTCATCAGAGAACACATCTGCAAACTCGTAAACCACTGGCATATCTGCCAAGGTAGGACTCGATTTCAGTAGATCTACTGAATATACAAGGAACCCCTCTACTCCTTTCTGTAACAATCTACTCATAGTCAGAGCAGATACTAAGGGAATCCGAGATCTAGATCCCTTACCGTAGAATTTCCATTCGTTAGCAATCTCTGGTCTGAATCTAACAATCTTCTGGAAACAATCTACAGTGGCTCTGTACTTGGTTAACATATCGATACCGACAATACAATCAAAATCAGCTAAACCAAGCACAATGCAATCTAAATCAATCTCGTGACCCTCAAACTGTAGTATACAATGTCTAACTGAAGTCACAGATACAAGACCACTTCCCAACGGAGAAGAAATAGACACTACAGCAGACAAGGACTCGACAGGTAAAGCATGCATCAACGAAAAACGCTCAGATATAAAAGTATGAGATGCACCGGTGTCTATCAACACATAAGCAGGATAACCGCAAAGAAAACAGTTACCTGCAATCACATCATCTGGCGCATCTTGGGCCTGCTCTTCTGTCAGTGCAAATACTCGAGCCTGCTGTCTGGGAGGTTGGCTCACTGTCTGGCCACCTCTGGCTCGGGATTGGGTCTGTGCAGGTGGCGGCTGAAAGGAGTGAACAGATGAAGCTTGCCTCTCAGGCTGAGCTACTGAGCCAGACGCTCCTACACTCTGAGTTTGCTGTGCCCCTCTCTGTGGACAGACCCTGGCAAAGTGTCCCTGCTGTCTACAGATATTACATCGGCCCGTCACACCTTGACACTGCTCTGTCGCATGTCTGCCTCCACAAGAACTGCAATAAACACCTGTATACTCTAAACTCTGGCCAGGACCTCTCTGTCGTGACCCACTGGAGCTCGACGAACTGCTCCCTGATCTCTTAAACTGTCTACCTCTCGCCTTCAGAAAATCTTTCTTGCCACTACTACTGCTTCCACTCTCAAATCGAGGAGGAGGTGGTGGAAACTGGGCGGCGGGCTGTGGCGGTCTCTGACTCTGAGCACTATATGAAGCTCCTCGCTGTCGAATCAATCCAGCCTCGGCTCCTTTCGCTCTGTTCAGTGCATCAGAAAAAGTGTTGGGTCGTCCCGTGTTCACCAAAGTAAAGACGTCAGGGTTTAAGCCATTGA
The DNA here is from genome assembly GCF_012295235.1 of Primulina huaijiensis. NCBI lineage: Eukaryota > Viridiplantae > Streptophyta > Magnoliopsida > Lamiales > Gesneriaceae > Primulina > Primulina huaijiensis. The sequence continues at coordinate 8,807,563 of NC_133318.1, read as the reverse complement.
TGAACTGATCAGCGACCGCTTCATCACTTCCTGCTACATGTGGCGCAAATCGGAGCAAGGAAGAAAACTTGGCAACATATTCTTCAATGTTCCACTGCCCCTGTCGTAAGTTTGCAAATTCTGCCCCTTTGTCTTTTCGATACGACACTGGAAAGAAACGTTGATAAAACTCATCTTTAAATACCTTCCAAGTAATATCGATACCTCGATGCTCCAATGCTCTTTTCGTGGTAAGCCACCAACTCTTCGCCACTTCTTGCAACTGATGCCCTATTAATTTCACTCTTCTTTCATCTGTATAGGCAAGAGATTCAAACAGCATCTCTATATCGTCTAGCCAACTCTCACAATCCACTGCAGTCTCAGTACCCTTCAAGGTCGGAGGATGAAATGACTGAAACCTCTTCAATAAAGTCTCCATCGGTGTTGCAGTAACGTCCATCTGAGTACCTGACGTACTACCCTGTTCTGGCACTTGACCTGCGGCTGGTTGTGGTATTCTTCGAGGAGGCATATCTAATTATCAAACGGATTAGTACACAATCTATACAGTCTGTCTCAGCCCTCCTCTGATCATATACCTCTGATCCAGAATCGGTTCTGATTCAGTCTTTGCAATTAGATGCTGAAATCAACTCAGATAACAATACAACAGATAATAGTGAAAGCAATAAATCATGACGTGTGCTAGCATGATATAAGCAAGGAAGACGACTCGATCTACCCCGCTCACTCTCTTCTATCTCAGTCTATACAGAACCTACTGCTCTGATACCACCTGTTGTGGGGACCCGGGCTCTAACTCGATTATCTTTTGGGATTAATTGGATCTTTGCTAGAAAATGTGGGTCAAAATTTTGCTTTTAACATTTATTCAAATGTATATAAACAAGCACAAGACATTATATAAAATACTGTCATCTTATTCAACTACAATTAACCTTCACATATTCGGCTACAATTAACAGACTAGTGTTTAGAAATTCAGTACATGTCTAGTAATAAACCACTAGTAATCTTCTACGCCCGTAATCTCCACGCTATCTCGATCTCTCATCCTCTGCGTGACCCCGATCCTGTCCCACCTGTTGTCATGCACACATACAGACACAACAACAGCCGGATACTCCGGTGAGAACAAATCCCAGTATAAAACATGTATACATGCATGTCATGCAAGTAAATACAAAATCATAACACATAAATCAGTAATTATGACACACTAGTGAATACAGATAAAACTCTTCAACTCTTATTCTTTGACTCGACTCATATCTAAGTCTAGGGATCCCGGTGTGAATAAGACGTAACAAGTCTCCCACCTACTCTCCCAATCGGGGTGGCGGTACGTCTTATTCCTAGACTTCGGTCATATCTGTATCGAATGTCTACAATCGGAGATGATCTGCTCCTATGCGTCGATACACCGAACGTCTAGTTTGACAATCTGTCAATGACTCCTATCTCAAATGCTTGAATATAAATCTATAAACAAGACATAATCATAATCAAACATAATTAAGAATCTAGTATGTGATTTTGGGAAACTCGTATCCAGTCTGAATCGAGTCATGTCTTCCCGTGTTCACATGAATTATACCTTTCGTTGCACAGTCTTTATCGTGATCGAAATCTTGAAGTCGAATCTTGTCAATATAAATCTGAAATGGCAATGTCAAATATCACAAGATCAATCTCCAACTCCCACCAATACTAGTACGGTTCAATATCAAATCTCGGTACATTTTGACGGCATAACGGCGTAATCTCACGATACCGGTCAATCCAACATCAATAATCTATAACCAACAACTCATAATTCTCATCATAGTAACATCTACTATACTGAAATCTGCATATACCCAAGTCATCGCATATAATATCCGTTCTTCAATCTGATTGCGAATATGAGTTCATAATAATCATAAAAACATATCATAGAATCAAATCTGATTTCTCCCCAACATCATATTGCCAAATCAAATAAGAACATAACAAAACTTACATCCTTTAGAAGCCTATGATGCAAGGAGTTCAAATCTAATCTCGGATCGAAAATCGGATGGTTGGATTCTTCACAACCAAGTGTAGAAGATGAAAATGCTGAAGGATTTCTTAGAGCTCCTCGGATGAAATTCTGAAGAAGATTGACTTTGGTAACCTATATATTGCATGTAAAGTAAACCTGGCTTATTTTTCATTCTGCACGTCTCGCGCATATGCGCGACCTCAACCGGCGCATATGCGCGAGACCTACGGTCTCGGCACTTAACAATTTTATCTGCTGGCGCATATGCGCGCCCCTTCTCGGCGCATATGCGCCCACTACTCTGGACAACTCGCGCATATGCGCGCCTCTTGTCGCGCATATGCGCGAGACCTTCGTCTCAGCATCTCTTGGACTCACTCAGCTCGCGCATATGCGCGCCCACCGGCCACGCATATGCGCGAGACCTTCGGGTCTCACACATAACTCTTGCACATATTCTCAACTCAACAATTCCAATCCAAATCCGACGCGCTCTATCTATAATCATATCAATGAATCAGCAAATCGGCTCAGATTAACAGGATAAAAATCTCGGGCATTACATGTTGCCCCTTGAGGTGCTTTAGTGACTCATGATCCGTATGAATCACAAACTCCTTAGGCCTCAGATAGTGCTGCCACGTCTCTAGAGTCCTCACAAGTGCGTAGAACTCTTTATCATACGTGGGATAGTTCAGCGCTGCTCCATTGAGCTTCTCACTAAAGTACGCCACTGGCCGTCCTCCCTGCATCAACACTCCACCAATACCTACACCTGAAGCATCACATTCAATTTCAAAGGTATTAGCAAAATCAGGTAAAACAAGTAAAGGAGCATTAATTAACTTTTGTTTAATAAGATTAAAAGACTTCTCTTGCTCCTCGCCCCAATGTAATGTGTAATGCCCAAGAATTGTAGGTTGATAAGATGAGATTATGAAGTTTGCATGAAAGGACACCGCCCCCGCGCCCCAGTTTCTACCGCACCCGCGGTGTAAGGGCAGAAAGTAGAGTTTTGAATACAAGAGAGACCGCACCCGCGGTCCAAGACATACCGCACCCACGGTTGTAACTCATGAAACGTGAAGAATTACAGTAGGGTCACCGCACCCGCGGTCCAAGACATACCGCACCCGCGGTCGCTGTTTCTGAATTTTTAGATGGGGATGCCGTGAGCTGAGCGCACCCGCGGTGAAAAGCTACCTCACCCGCGGTGCGACGTGTTGAGTGAAAAATAAAACATGTGTCCTTGCCATGCATATAACATGTAATCTCCCATTCTCCCTTCATTCAGAATTAGACCACCGAAGGAATCCATGGGAGAACTCTCACATTTTCTTAAAGCTTAAGAAATTGATTTCACACAAGCCGATCATCCGATTTTCGATCCGAGACTAGATTCGTGCTCCTCTCTTCAATAGCTTCGTAAGGATGTAAGTCTTGTTTATTTCTTACCTGAAGTGAAGTTTAGATGTTGGGGGAATTTGATATGATTGAGATTATGTGTTTGTATGAGTATGGTGATAGTATATTTGAAACCGGATCGAAGTAATGATACCGTAAGCGATTATTACGATTTTCCAGCATATAGGTGTATGAAATTATGCAGATTTTCAGAGTTTGAAATGTTTATGATATTGATTATGATTTGTGATTTAGTATCGATTGTTGTTGAGTTGATCGGTATCGTAAGATTACGCCGTTATGCCGTAGAATTGTATCGAGATTGGATATTGAACCGTACTAGTATTGGTTGGAGCTGGAGATTGATCTTGTGATATCTATACATTGTCATTTCAGATTTGATATTGATAGATTCGACATCGAGACTTCGACTACGACAAAGATTATACGACAATAAGGTATAATTCAATGTTGATTCGGGAAGATACAACTCGAATTAGATCTGATTTGAGTTTCCCAAAATCACATACTAGATTGTTATCTTTTTATATGTTGATGCTTTGTTTATATATTTATATTCAAGCGTTTAAGATAGGAGAGTCATTGGCAGACTTGCCAAGCTAGACGTTCGGTGATATCGACGCATAGGAGCAGATTTCCTCCGATTGAGAGACTTGTTACGTCTTATTCACACCGAGATCCCTAGATGTAGATATGAGTCGAGTCAAAGAATAAGAGTCGAAGAGTTTTATCTGTATTCACTAGTGCGTCATAATTACTGATTTATGTGTTATGATTTTGTATTTAATTGCATGACATGCATGTATACATGTTTTATACTGGGATTTGTTCTCACCGGACTTTTCGGCTGTTGTTGTGTCTGTATGTGTGCATAAAAACAGGTGGGGCAGGATCAGGGTCGAGACGAGGATGATTGAGAGGTGATAGCGTGGTGATCACGGGCGTAGCAGAAGAAACTAGTTGTTGTATTAGACATGTATTAATACTTTTAAACGCTAGTTTGATTGTATGAACGAAACGAGACATGTATTTGCTTTTAATGAAATGAAATAAATTTTATGTATGTGTGTTATGTTAAAAGCAAATTTTTGACCCATATTTTCTAGCAAAGATCCATTTAATCCCAAAGATATTTGAGTTAGAGCCCGGGTCCCCACAGAATGGGACGTTCTTCTTGATCACCGCCGTCATTGGTGCTGCCAGTGTGCTAAAATCTTTTACAAACCTCCTATAGAAGCTTGCAAGACCATGAAAACTCCGAACTTGACCAACAGTATTAGGCGTCGGCCAATGTCGAATGGCACTTACCTTGTCTTCATCCACTTGTATCCCCTGTGAGCTTACCACAAAACCAAGGAAGACAAGTTTGCTTGTACAAAAATCACATTTCTTTAAGTTAGCATACAAATTTTCAGCCCTTAGTGTGATTAGTACAAGTCTCAAGTGATTAACATGCTCTTCTATATTCTTACTATACACTAGGATATCATCAAAGTAGACAACAACAAATTTTCCTATATGTGCACGCAAGACATGATTCATTAACCTCATAAAGGTGCTAGGAGCATTAGTTAAGCCAAAAGGCATGACCATCCACTCATACAACCCATACTTGGTTTTAAAAGCAGTTTTCCACTCATCACCTTCCCTCATCCTAATTTGATGATAGCCACTCTTCAAATCAATTTTGCTAATGATACAAGCACCATGCAATTCATCTAACATATCATCTAGTCTAGGTATGGGATGCCTATACTTAATGGTTATGTTATTGATTGCTCTACAGTCCACACACATACGCCATGAGCCATCTTTCTTAGGAACTAATAAAACAGGCACAACACAAGGAGACATGGACTCACGCACAAAACCCTTATCTAACAACTCACTTACCTGCCGTTGAAGCTCCTTAGTCTCCTCCGGATTGCTCCTATAGGCGGGACGATTTGGCAATGCACTCACAGGCACGAAATCGATTTGGTGCTCGATTCCCTCAATGGTGGTAAGCCTTGAGGTAACTCCTCCGGAAATACATCTTCAAATTCCTGCAAAAGTGAAACAACAATGCTCGGAAGGGACCCGGCTATATCACTTGTGTTAAGGAGGATCTCCTTATAAACAATCAACACAAGTGGTTCATGGGTGTGCATCAATTGTTTCAACTCACCTTTTTGGGCCATATATGATTTCTTTTTGGTCTATTTCCTCTCATTTTTCTTTTGTATGGCCGTCTCACTCTTTTGATCACTCTTTTTTTCAGCCATTTCATTTTTATTCTCAAAGGCCATCTCACTTTTTAGTTCACTCTTTTTTTCGGCCTCATCTCTCTTCTTTTTTTTCAAATGGTCCTCCAACACTTGCTTTGGGGACAAAGGAAGTAATACAATGGATTCCTTCTTCAATACAAATGAATATATATTCTTGTACCCATCATGTGTCACTCGCTTATCATATTGCCACGGTCTACCCAACAAGATATGACAAGCATGCATCGGTACCACATCACACAAGACCTCATCCACATATTTCCCAATAGAAAAAGGCACTAGCACTTGTTTGTTAACCTTCACTTCCGCACAATCATTCAACCATTGAAGCCTATATGGTTGAGGGTGCTTTAATGTAGGTAACCCCAATTTATGCACCATTTCAACACTAGCCACATTAGTACAACTCCCCCCATCTATCATTAGATCGCAAACTTTTTGGTTTACAAAACACCTAGTATGGAACAAGTTCTCCCTTTGGTTAGTCTCCTCCTCCTTGACTTGGGCACTCATGATACGCCTAGTCACTAGTGCTTCACCTACAACCACCTCATATCTCTCATCAGGATCCTCTAACGCAGGCATCTCATCTTCATGACCCTCACTATGAGACTCATACTCACCATAGTCATTTAGAATCATTACCCTTTTATTAGGACATTCACGAGCAATATGACCTAACCCTTGACACCTAAAACATTTAACATCTTTAGATCGATTAGAAGGAGTTTCAGATTTACCTTGCGCTCCTTGTTTAGGCGCCTCTTGTTTGGTCTCAAATTTGGGCTTGGTCACCGCCTCGTTCTCCTCACGTTTCACCACATTTGATCGCCATGAAGATTATGAACCCCCAGTTGGATTGGTGCGGCCAACTCCACGCCTTTTGAGTTGTTGCTCCACTTTTATGGCCATTTGCACCATCTCGTCGAGATCCAAGTAGTGCCGAAGCTCAACTTGATCTTGGACTTCCCTGTTCAAACCACAAAGAAAACGTGCCATGGTTGCCTCATTATCTTCCTCAATATTGGCCCTAATCATGACTACTTCCATCTCCTTATAGTAGTCGTCAACACTCTTCACCCCTTGCCTCAAAGTTTGTAGCCTCTTAAACAGCTCCCTATAGTAGTGGTTGGGCACAAACCTCTTTCTCATGACCCTCTTCATCTCATCCCACGATTCAATGGGTCTCTCATTATACCTCCTCCTAGTGGTCACTAATTGATCCCACCAAATGAGAGCATAGTCTAGGAATTCGACCACCTCCAATCTAACCTTCTTTTGTTTGGAGTAGTGGTGACATTCAAACACGAACTCTACCCTCTTTTCCCATTCTAAGTACGCCTCCGGGTCAGATTTCCCATGGAACGAAGGAATCTTCATCTTAATACTACCCATATTACCATCCTCCCTATTCCCGTCATTGTATCTACCCCGTGTGGCTTCTCTCCTTCCTTTACCAAATCCTCTACCTCTTCTATTCCTACCCCAATTCTCACTTTGGCTCTCATCTTCTCCTCCTAAGTCATACTCTTCATCTTCTTCTCCTCTACCCAAATCCTTAGGCTTAGATTTAGCTCCACTACTACTAACTTCAAGCCTACTCATCCTCTCGTGTAACGGCTCCAACCCCACCCTCATCATCCTAGAGAAATGCCCAAACAATGCCTCCATTTGGACCTTAGATAACCCCGGGTTCGAACTATCTCCTACCTCCCTCTCCATTTAATTTCAGTTTGTACCTGCAAGAAAACGTTAGTAGAAAACAATTTGTTCCTCACCCAAGTGCTCACGGTCACTCCAAAGAAAAGTCGCTCGTCACTCCTCTCTAGTTTTTTTTTTTGCTCACAGCAAATACTCACCGTTCACTCCAAAGAAAATTCACTCGCACTCAAGTATTTTCACTCAAATTTGATAGTATTCTCGAAGGTGTGCTCAAGCTTTGTATTTGTATATCAAACAATCAAGTTCAACTTGTGAACAAATGTGATCGACTCACTTAGACTGCGTAGACAAGCAATTTGAAGGTAAATGTTTTTTTTTTTTATTTTTTGATGCACTTGTATATGACTCACAAAAAGGAATAGAATAAAATATTAAAAAGAAATAATGGTGAATTTTCGAATTTTTGTTATTTTTTTTTACTTTAAGAATTTCGAAAATTCAAAGAAAAATAAATAAGACACAAAATTTCGAGTATCACCGATTCACGAACGACGAAGAATGATAGAACAAAACAGATCTGAAAGCGGAACTAAAGGATAATTAGATCTGATAATAGAACGAAGGATAAACTTACTTGAATTCAATTAAACAAAAGCTCTGATACCAAATTATATGAATCCTCGTACGATGAAAAGCAAACGCGATTAAATGTGAATCACGTCCTCAATTCTATAACGAACAAGGATCGTTGTTCCGATGTCCCGATCTTTTGATTCAAGCAATTACGTGATATTCACCCCTAAACGACTCGGTTTAGTAATAAACTATCACAAAAGAAACAATCGAAACTTAATCGAACCTTCAAAGAACTCGTCTTTGACAATCCGCGCAAAACACGATCGACAAATGCCACAAAGTTAAAACCTTGATAAGTTTGATTTTTGAAAACAAAGCTAAAGCCTTGAAAAGTTGAGAGAAAACTCAAAAACTTTGATATTCAATCAATAATAATGTCAAATTGTGTGTTGATTTTCATCCATATCATCTTTTAATAAAAAAAGATAACAATATCTAGTCTCCAAAAAAAATAACACTCTAAAAAAGGAATAAAATCTCGCAAAACCGCAAAGTACACGGACCCCGTGTACAGGTCCGTGCTCGGGTCCGTGTAGGCTCTGGACTGCTTGAATAACGTTCTTTTTGTAATGCCCGAGATTCTAGTACTGTAATCAGATATTGATTAATTGACAGAATTGAGATTTCAGGAGCTAAAATAAGACGTGAAAGGAGAAGCCGGGAGTCGGTGTATTATAAGAAAAGAGGTTGGACAGAACTTTGGCGCCCGAGCGGTAGTTTGTGACCGCCCGAGCGCCAATGGTTAATAAGGATATGTCTCCGACAGAACATCTCGCGCCCGAGCGGTAGAATATTACCGCCCGAGCGCCAGGAGATGTTCAGCTGAGTATCTTGGCAGAAACTTCCGCGCCCGAGCGGTAACTTATGTCCGCCCGAGCGCGAGACGTGCAGAACATGCAATGAGCCACTTGGTCTCCACATGCAATATATATATTTATAGCAAATTCATTTCCACTTGGTCTCCACATGCAATATATATACGCCTTTTTGATATTTAGATTTGTGATTGGGGAAGATCCGGCCGTCCGAATTACAATCCGACTTCAGTACTGTGTTTCTATCGGCGCAGGTTACAACTGGACGTAAGTTTTGTTACATTTAGACATGATTTGAAATTATGAATTTTCCAGAATCAGATGTGATTGATATATAGTGTTCTTGATATAATAGACATCGTATAATTGAAGTCAGATCGAAGAACAGATTGTGTATGTAATTGTTATGATTTTCGGAGTTGATTTGATTGAGATTCGATATCAGAGTTGTATTGTTATTGATTATGAGTTTGGTTATTATATCTGTGATGTTGAGAGTGACGGGGTTATCGATACTGTATTATTATGCCGTCGAAACATCAGTAGAATGATATTGATCAGATTCAGTATTGATTGAAATTGTATTGTTGTATCGTGACATTGATAAGGTTTTGTTTTGATTTGAGTATTGATCAGAACAGGTATTGAATAGAGTTATATATTGATATTGTGCATGTTCGATATTGTCATTGCCAGATTGGGTATGGACAGAGTTGAATTCGAGACTTCGATTTCGTCAAACGGAGAAGATAAAGGTATAAATTAATGTTGAGTTGGGATTGCACAACTCGAGTGAGGTTTGACTCGAGTTTCCCTAAATCAGATACTTTATTTTATTGCATTGATATTTGCAATTAATGAATTGATATGCTTGTTCTATTGACTTACAGATAGCATGTATTAAATGATTGGTCTTGTGACAGAAGGGCCCGATAGTGAGGAATCGTCATTGGCCCATTGCACTTTGTCACAGAATAGTTTATGGCGGAAGTGCCATAGTCTTTGACGGATAGGTCAGGACATCGGACGTTTGGTCATATCGAAGTGGATAGAATTGGAGTTGCTTCTATTACTGATGTTCGATATGGAAAGTGTCAAAGTTCGTGAATAAGAACGTACTACCACCCCGATCGGGAGTGTAGGTGGGTGTATGTTCTTATTCAGATCGGGATCCCTAGATTAGGACTGAGTCGAGTCTGAGTCTGAGAATCACGGAGAGTGATTCATTGCTTGATATCGAATTATGTTCCTGATTATGGTACATCTTTAGAATATGATTTATTATTGATATTGATTCATGTTTCGGATTTTGATACACGCGATGAATATTTGATTCATGTTTCTGATTTTGATACATGTTATGAATGCCTGTTATATGCTTTTATATTGTCGGTATGATTGCATGTATACATGGTTTATACTGGGAATGTAATTCTCACCGGAGTTATCCGGCTGTTGTCTTGTTTGTATGTGTGCATGACAACAGGTGAGACAGGATCAGGGTCAAGAAGAGAACGAGGCTGGACTAGATAGCGTGGAGATCCGGGCTCAGAAGTAGATTAGGATTCAACACTGATATGTCGTTGAACCTAGTAAATGTATTTAGTACAGGACTTGTACGTTTAGATTTATATGTACATTACGTTTCCGCATTGCATTTTTTAAAAAAAAAAATAAAATTTATGTCTCACATTACTTAATTGTGTATTTGATATTAATAACGATTAAGGAAAATAATTAGCGTCCGGGTCCCCACACTTTTGGTTCCCGAACTCACTCCCATGTGATCTCAGGTTCGAGTCTGGGAAGGCACAAGCTCCAGTGCATGGGCTGGAGAGTTCTATGAGTAACCCGTACGACGCCTATGGAAAGCCCGTGAGGGAAAAAGGCCCCTTTGAGGGAGCCCAAGATCGGGATAGCCTTGGGTCGATAGGGGCAGTGGGCCGTATGGGCGGTCCACTGGGCCTGTAATGGGTCGTTACAATAAAAGGCGCCTTTTATTAAAATGACCATGGGCTATCCCGATCTTGGGCTCTGCTCTGAACTCTTGGGCCTTGGCCCCTCTAGACTCTGGGCTCTCCCCCTCACGGGCTTTCCCATGCATCATTACTCATAAGCTACTCCAGCCCATGCACTGGAGTTTGTACCTCCCCAGGATCGAACCTAAGACCACATGGATATATAGGTACTTAGCACAATCCTGGTACCAATTGAGCTACATAAATGTAACACCTCTGGTCGGTTTTAATAAAATAGCAGCGGAAATTAAAATTTTCTTTGAAGGGAGGAAGGATTTAAAATACATTACCATATATAAACAAAAGTTAATACATGATCAATCAAATGAGGCAATAAAATACAAAACATCATTTTTGTGATCGTGTAAAAATACTTGCAAAATAGTCTTCTTCCTTCCCTCTCTTATGCATATGACCCGGGCTCCAATCAACGTCCCGGCCCGTCACTCTTATCTGCATCACATGAATAACTGAAATGAGTATGAAACTCAGCAAGTGGAACTCTTACATAGCAATGTACATATACCATACTCTGTAAAACGTGGCTTTGAAAACATTAAATACCAACAACTCTGAAACATGAATATCATAGAATGAATAACAATAACGATGGTATTTCTCTTTTCTCTGTTGGATTGATATCTATATAGTATCTCTGTCTCTGTGCCTCCATCCCATCGATATGAATCGATAACTCTGAGGGATATAAGCCTATGGTCGTTGATCAACTTATTGCATGCAATCTCTGACTATGTATCTATCAATCCAATAAAACGTTTAAACTCTCTCTTGGACATTAAATCAAACACTTTGAATACTATCTTTTCTCTTGTATTCCCTTTGACATGGTTGAGTCATAAAATTCCTCTATAATATACAACAAAGTGTAATAATACATAACATGAATCAAGTGAAGGGAATACCACATTAAAACCATTGAAACACCATACATATATTATCATGTGAGCACAAGAAATGAAATTCCACTTACAACACTTGCAACACTTGCTACTATACTCTTGGTACACAACCTACAACAATAAACCATAAATAGAACCATCAATAACCCAATAAACACAAACCCATAACATTACATCCATAAAACCAACACCATCAAAAAACCCATGATTTCCCCAACACCAAAATCCAACAATAAACTATACCACAAGCTTACCTTCGCTTCTTGAACCAACAAGAACCTTGATCTCACTTCAAAAACCCAACAAATAGCTTGAATCAAAGAAAAGAAATGAAGAAACCCTAGTCTCCCAAGAGCTGAAAATCGAGAAGTGAGGGGAAAAGAATGAGAAAAATGAGACCAACTCATCCATTTAAACACTAAACACCCGAAAACACGACTTTACTGTGCTTGGCGCTCGGGCGGTCATAAATTACCGCTCGGGCGCGGACCATACTGCCCGATACCAAACTTCCAGAATTGGTGGCGCTCGGGCGGTCATTTCTTACCGCTCGGGCGCCGCTCTGCGCACAGCCGCCTCAAAGATCGCCTCCGAAACGCCTCTTCCCGACGTAATTTGAAAAAGTGGTAAACATGAAAGTTGTAGCTATATGTCTTGGCTTGCATCTCCAATTAGTTTCATGTCATTTACAGGTCTGAGTAAAACGTTATACTCAATCTCCCAACATGTGTCACTGGAGGAACGACGACACACACGAAAAACTTCGGGGCGCTTTTGGCTTGTCTTCCACAATGATTTGAACAAAACTCAAAACATAAAAGTTACACCTCTATGTCTTATCTAACCACTCAATTGGCCTCATACCAATTGGCTCAACATACAAATTATCATTAATTTACTCGCAACAACACTACAGTATCACCACACATCTTCTATAAACACAATACCAAAAATCATAAATCTCAACTCTTAACGTCAAAACTATATTTAAACTTAACCAAGGAGTCAATAATCATATTAAATCTTAAACCGTACCGATCACCAAGCTTGGATATTACAGGTAGTTTTCAATTGCATCTCCATGCAACCCTCTACGTAAACTTTTGTCTCACGTTTGATTAGGACCCAATAATATGACGTCGTTTATCTTTACGTGTCAAGCCTTACTCATCGATGTTGAACCTTAATGGACGGTCGCCATGAGTTCCCTCAATAATATGAGCCGAAATCATGGGAGTTCCACGTAGTTCACATCACCATGTCAATGGATGTCACAGCTTTCCGGCACCCAAGGCCCCTCCCAATAATATGAGCCGAGCCCCGAGCACGGGTAGCGTTCATCATGCACCCATTGTCGATGGAAGACATGGAAATTATAAACAAATTTATAATTCCCCTTTTCGGGCTTGATATTAATTTTGAATTTTATTCAAAATGAGGGTTTTTAATTTTGAAAGGTCTCATCATTAATTTTATTTTAAAAGCTCGCCATGTTTGATCGTATGTTTGTCGGATTTATGCAACTTTATTATTAACATAATAATAACGCACATACTCATTATTTATAAAATATCATGCATATATTATGAACACTAAACAAAACAAGGATGATCAATCGCCCCAAAACTAATGGCCCGTGTGATCTAAACACGGGCCTAGGTCCAATCCTAGGGAAATGCATGGGATGCAAATGCAACTATTACATTAGCTTCCAATATTTACATGTCTTCGATCTTCATAATCATCAAGGCCACCATCTTCCAATCTTGATCTTCCACTATACTAATATTTACAAATAAATATCCATGGCAAATAGGGATACATCTCATGGGGTGGGAACGGACCATAAACCAAGCCCACTTTAAAATTTATAATTATTACAATCATTCAACACAAAATATCCTATCATACACCTAGCAAATTGGGCATGGGCTTCTGATCATCCTTCATGCATAATATCACATATCATACACCATCAATAAATTATTGTGATAATTTATTGATCCAATATTATATATCTTGATCCAATCACTAACCGCCACGATTATAAACTAAATTAACAAAGTATACAAACTCCTTTGCTACTTTCAAATTAATTTATTTATAACTGAATTTCTTGTAAATCACAATTTACTATAAATAATTAAATTCCAACTTCAATTATTTATTTCATGAGAAAATATTTGCAACTTTTGTAATTTTAAACTTAAGGGCCCAAAAAAAAAATCATTTTTCACCAAAAACATCTTGGCCCATTTAAATTTCACAAATATGTTAGCCATCCAATGGCCCAACAACATCAAGGCCCATGACACTTTGATAATCCGAAACACTTTTGGAAACCCTAGTTGTCATCGCCGTCGCCAGAGCTCCGTCGCCGTATTCCGGCCAACATGCCAAAATTTTTTTTTTAATTAAACATAGGGGCTGTTCGGGCAGCCCGTTGCCCGAAATGGGCAGCAACATCCTGCCCGTTTTCTCCCCTTCCATGACCTTGATTTTGTTGCAAAAATTATCTCATGCGGTTAGAAATCGACCTCAACATAATATTATGTATTTGCTACACCAAAATTGTAACCATAGCTCGGATACCACTTGAAAGAGGATCGGTTACGGTGCCCGAATGCGCAACGGAAGTTTAAAAATCAGAATTTTTGAAGGAAAATTTTCGGCCACCACATTTTTCAAGTGTAGCAAATAAAAAAACACAATACGACATTCATAGGGTGTTTTAGAAAATATACCTATCAATCACAATGGATTGATGATGGCTCCAACTTAGTTGTCAAACAACTAAGCTCTTCAAAGGATGACAATCTACAAGCTTCACCTTTCTTTTGGACTCCTTCCTTCAAATTAGCTCCACCACTAACAAGGTAGATCCACTCTAATTTTGCACTAGAAAAATTAGAGCATTTTTCTTTGAGAAGTGTGTGCTTTAATCAACAATTGAAGAAAGAAAATTGAAGAATTTTTGGCTTCAAATTTTTGTCCAAAGGGGGTAGGGAGGAGAGAAGGGAAGACTTTTCTTGGTTGTGGAAAACGTTAAAGCCAAAAAAGTTGCATGCCAAGCCTTGAACGTTGAAAAAGTTGTCTCCCAACTCTTCACCTCCCCATGCACATTCTATTTGGGCTTGTAACAATTACAAGGCCCATGGACTTTAATTTAATTGTCTCAAACAAATTTGAGACTAATTAAACCTTAATTGATTTTACTAAAGCCCACTAGTTTAATAATTATTTCTAATTGGGCTCTACAAGGCCCAATGTTGTTTAATTAATCCAACACTTGAATTAATTTAATTATTTGGACTCTACCAGGTCCACTAGTGTTTAATTAATTCAACACTTAAATTAATTTAATTTAGTTCATAACAATGTATATGAAAATCACAATTTTCAGATACATTACTCGTTTGGCTAACTTTTAATTTAGGAACACTTCCTCAAATTAAAAGTTACATTCTCCTTATAGAAGTCATACTTCTATTTTATTTACACTTATAAACTCTTTTATAAGCCGTTCAATAAATTGAACTATTTTACTTCTCAACGGGATCTACAAAGTTAGCACTTGTGTGACCCTCAATGGTTCATTGATACAACTAGCCGTGGGTTCACATCTCCATGTGATTCGGACTAAACATGTCCTTATACTAGCATACCCCAATTGCTCCATTCTTACTTATCAACTCCTTGATAACAAGAACGTCAGAACTCAAGTCTGATAGTACCCAACCAATCATGTTAAACGCCTAGCAGCATCGCTTACATGATTCCATAGGTATCAAATGATAGTGCCTGGAAGAACCATTCGATTATGGTTAGCGTACAGTACGGTCCCTTCAACTCATATATCCCTACCGATTCGACAACCATTGGTATATCGAGAGTTGTCAATTAATCGATACTATGTGTCATGTCGTAGTTGCATCGATGGTGTAATCTATGAAACCCCTTTCATAATTACCACCACACTCTGATCAGAGATTTCAAACGACATACACATAGGACATCCATACCCAAAAGTAAGCGGTGAATCACCGACTACAATGCATCGAATAGTATATGATGTGTATCCACGTACGAATAAAAGCAAACACGATTAAATATGAATCGCGCCCTCGATTTAATATCGAACAAGGAGTTCGTGTTGTCCCGATCTTTTGAATCAAGTGTGTGTGTTGTGATTTCCACCTCTAAACTATGAAAAGTTTAGCAACAAATAATCACGAGATAAACAATCGAAAATTATGACGAACCTTCAAAGAACAAGTCTAAGACAATCCGCACAAGCACGATCGACAAACGCCACAAAGTTAAAAACTTTGATAAGTTTGATTTTTGTTTACATAGCTAAAGCTTTGAAAAAGTTGAGAGAAAACTCAAAAACTTTTATAAAATATCAATGATAATCTGAAAAGTGTTTAATTTTTCGTCCATATATTGACTACAAATCAAAAGATATGATAAATCTAGTTACCTAACTAATTAAAACTCTAAAATAGGAAAAGATAATGTTTCTCGGAACAAGGCGCGCTCGAGCGCGAGATTCAACCGCTCGGGCGCGGAGTCTTCTGGACAGGTCGCGCTCGGGCGGTAATATTTTACCGCTCGGGCGCCGCTGCTTCTGGAGTTCACGTCCTGGACAGTATGTTTTGCGCTCGGGCGGTAAGATTTGGCCGCTCGGGCGCCGTGGTATCTGGACTCCTCTTGATTTAGCACTTGAATAACGTTCCTTTGGCTCCCAAACTTATTTCCATGCATCTCGAACCCTTCAGCACTTTGCACCTCGCTTGTAAGTCCTTCTTCCTTGCTCATAAGCCTCTGCAACGCCTCTTTAAACTTCTTCAGTCGTCCCCTCTTGATTGGTCCCGCTGGTAACTCTAAGGGATCCCATGCTTTCCTTGGGACGTGCACATCCGTGGTCGCATCATCCTCCCCTTCTTGAAAAGGATTTGTCCTCAAATCCAGCTCGTCACCTACATCAAACAAAGACAAGTCACTAAAATTGAAAGTAGAACTCACGTTTTACTCACCTGGTAGATCGAGTTTGTAGGCATTGTCATTGATCCTTTCAAGTACTTGAAATGGTCCATCACCCCTAGGTAATAGTTTAGAACGTCTCTTCTCAGGGAACCTTTCCTTCCTCAAGTGTAGCCACACCCAATCACCTTTCTCAAATATCACCTTCTGCTTTCCCTTGTTGGCTTCCTTGGTGTATCGTTCATTCTTCTTTTCAATATTAGCTTTGACCTTCTCATGCAAACTCCTAACAAATTCCGCCTTATTTTTCCCATCCATGTTTAACCTTTCACTCACAGGTAAAGACATCAAATCTAACGGAGTCAAAGGGTTAAAACCATAAACAATTTCAAATGGCGAATAGTTCGTAGTAAAATGCACGCAACGATTATAAGCAAACTCAACAAATGGCAAACAATTTTCCCAATTCTTCAAGTTCTTTTTAAGAATAGCACGCAAAAGTGTTCCTAATGTCCTATTGACAACTTCAGTTTGCCCATCCGTTTGAGGATGACAAGTAGTAGAAAACAACAATTTTGTGCCAAGTTTAGCCCATAAAGTCTTCCAAAAGTAACTCAAGAATTTAACATCACGGTCAGAAACAATAGTCCTAGGCATGCCATGCAACCTAACGACTTCTCTAAAGAACAAATCCGCAATGTGAGACGCATCATCAGTTTTGTGACAAGCAATGAAATGTGCCATCTTAGAGAATCTATCAACAACAACAAATATTGAATCCCTCCCCTTCTTAGTCCTAGGCAACCCCAAAACAAAGTCCATAGAAATGTCAACCCAAGGCTCACTAGGAACAGGAAGTGGTGTATACAATCCATGTGGTTGTGTCCTAGACTTAGCTTGTCTACAAGTTATGCACTTATCACAAACACGCTCAACATCACGCTTCATGTGTGGCCAATAGAAATGTTCATGCAACGCACTTAAAGTTTTTGCCACACCAAAGTGTCCCATCAAACCACCCCCATGTGCCTCCCTAACAAGTAATTCACGAACGGATGATCTAGGGATGCACAACCTATCTTCTCTAAACAAGAAACCATTATGCAAATAGAATTTATCATGTGGACCATGCATACAAGTTTCAAACACATTCTTAAAATCGTCATCTAGCACATACAACTCCTTGACATGCTCAAACCCCAAAATTTTAGACTCCAAAGTAGAGAAAAGTACGTACCTTCGTGATAGTGCGTCGGCCACTACATTTTCCTTACCTTGTTTGTACTTGATGATGTAGGGGAATGTTTCAATGAACGCCACCCACTTGGCATGTCTTTTGTTCAACTTTTGTTGTCCCTTAAGGTGCTTTAGAGACTCATGATCCGTATGAATCACAAACTCCTTAGGCCTTAAGTAGTGCTGCCACGTCATTAGAGTCCTCACAAGTGCATAGAACTCCTTATCATAGGTGGGATAGTTTAGCGCTGCTCCATTGAGCTTCTCAATAAAGTACGCCACGGGCCGTCCTCCTTGCATCAAAACTCCGTCGATACCTACACCTGAAGCATCACATTCAATTTCAAACGTATTAGCAAATTCAGGCAAAACAAGTAAAGGAGCATTAATTAATTTTTGCTTAATAGTATTAAAAGACTTCTTTTGCTCCTCGCCCCAATGGAATGGAACGTTCTTCTTGATCACCGCTGTCATGGGTGCTGCCAATGTGCTAAAATCCTTTACAAACCTCCTATAGAAGCTTGCAAGTCCATGAAAACTTCGGACTTGACCACCAGTAGTAGGCGATGGCCAATCTCGAATAGCACTTACCTTGTCCTCATCCACTTGTATCCCCTGTGAGCTTACCACAAAACCAAGGAAGACAAGTTTGATTGTACAAAAATCACATTTTTTTAGGTTAGCATATAGTTTTTCAGCCCTTAGTGTGATTAAAACAAGTCTCAAGTGATTAACATGCTCTTCTATATTCTTACTATACACTAGGATATCATCAAAGTAGACAACAACAAATTTTCATATAGGTGCACGCAAGACATGATTCATTAACCTCATAAAGGTACTAGGAGCATTAGTTAAGCCAAATGGCATCACCATCCACTCACACAACGCGTACTTGGTTTTAAAAGCAGTTTTCCACTCATCACCTTCCCTCATCCTAATTTGGTGATAACCACTTTTCAAATCAATTTTGCTAAAGATACAAGCACCATGCAATTCATCTAACATATCATCTATTCTAGGTATGGGATGCCTATACTTAATGGTGATGTTATTGATTGCCCTACAATCCACACACATACGCCATGAACCATCTTTCTTAGGAACTAACAAAACAGGCACAGCACAAGGGGACATGGACTCACGCACAAAACCCATATCTAACAACTCACTTACCTGTCGTTGAAGCTCCTTAGCCTCCTCCGGATTGCTCCTATAAGCCGGACGATTTGGTAATGCACTCCCGGGCACCAAATCAATTTGGTGCTCAATCCCCCTCAATGGTGGTAGCCCTTGAGGTAGCTCCTCCGGAAATATATCATCAAATTCCTGCAAAAGTGAAACAACAATGCTCGGAAGGGACCCGGCTATATCACTTGTGTTAAAGAGGATCTCTTTATAAAGAATCAACACAAGTGGTTCACGTGTGTGCATCAATTGCTTCAACTCACTTTTTTGGGCCATGTATGTTTTCTTTTTGGCCTCTTTCCTCTCATTTTCTTTTCCCTCATTTTCTTTCCTCTCCTTTTTCTTTTGTATGGCTATCTCACTTTTTTTGTCACTCTTTTTTTCAGCCATTTCATTTTTATCTTCAAAGGCCATCTCACTTTTTAATTCACTCTTTTTTTCGGCCTCATCTCTCCTCTTTTTTTTCAATTGGTCCTCCAACACTTGCTTTGGGGACAAANACCATCTCACAACTAGCCACATTAGTACAACTCCCCCCATCTATGATTAAATTGCAAACCTTTTGATTTACAAAACATCTAGTATGGAATAAGTTTTCCCTTTGGTTAGTCTCCTCCTCCTTGACTTGGGCACTCATGATACGCCTAGTCACTAGTGCTTCTACAACAACCGCCTCATAACCCTCGTCAGGATCCTCTAATGCAGGCATCTCATCATCATCATCACCCTCACTATGAGATTCATACTCACCATAGTCATTCAAGATCATCACCCTCTTATTAGGACATTCACTAGAAATATGACCCAACCCTTGACACCTAAAACATTTAGTATCCCTAGCTCGATTAGAAGGAGTTTCAGATTTACCTTGCACTCCTTGCTTAGGAGCCTCTTGTTTGGTCTCAAATTTGGGCTTGGTCACCACCTTATTCTCCTCTCGCTTCGTCACATTTGATCGCCAAGAAGATGATGAACCTACAGTTTGATTGGTGCGGCCAACTCCACGCCTTTTGAGTTGTTGCTCCACTTTTATGGCCATTTGCACCATCTCGTCAAGGTCCAGTTGCAATGTTCAAGTCGATAAGGATATTGCTAGCCATAGCTGCATGATATGATTATGAGATATGGCAGATGAATGTCAAAACTGCCTTTCTTAATGGGGATATTAAGGAAGAGATACATGTCTCAACCTGAAGGGTTTACATCTATCGGAAGTGAGTATATAGTATGCAAACTTCAGAGATCTATTTATGGTATAAAGCAGACATCTAGGAGTTGGAACCTTAGATTTGATAGTACAATCAAATAGTATGGTTTTATTAATAATCCTGAGGAACCCTGTGTATAAGAAGTTCAGTGGGAGTGCTGTGACATTCCTGGTGCTTTATGTTGAAAACATTCTACTCATTGAGAATGATGTAGTAATGTTGCAATCAACTAAAATATGGTTAGCATCTTTTGTATTGAGAATACAAATCTATAGAGATAGATCAAGAAGATTGCTTGGTCTCACCCAGTCCACATACGTTGACACCATCGTGAAGCGGTTCTCGATGGATGAGTCCAAGAGAGGGCATCTTGCTATTACTTAAATTATAATTCACCCAAGTGTAGGTAGTCTGCAAGTAATATATTTCGTAAGTACGAGATCGATCCATAGAGAGGTTGTTTTAAGTTTAAATTTATTAATTTATAGATTACCAAATGCAAGAACGAAGTTTACAAATTATAAATTTTGTTAAGGCTCGAGGATTTATTCTTGGTTTATGCAATATTGTTTAACTAAAAGTAAAACAAAGGAAACCACCATAAATAATGGTTCCAAGAAAATTAAATATTTAACCACACACCTGATATAATATAGTTCCCACTATAGAAAATACCGAATTCATCGATATTTTATATATGGTACCTATGGTTATATATATAATATAACTATCTAAATATATAACTGCATAAAGTAAATGTTAAATTAAATCATTATATTTCTTTTAGAACAACGGACATAGCCACACTATTGCCTAAATGAAATATATGATTTAATAAGTTAGTTGCAAAAAGTAAAAGTTAGTTGCGATAAAATAAATGTTATATGCGGAAAGTAAAAGTTAGTTGCGATAAAGTAACTGTTAGATTGTTAGATATTAGTATTAAATAATAATATTTCATTTAGAACAACCGACAGAGCCACGCTATCGTCTAAATGAAATATATGATATAATTATATATATATATATATATTGATGAAATATTTATTGTATCAAAATTAAACAACAAATCAAAATAACCACTTCAATGGTATCAAGCATTTGATGTAAATTGATAACAAATAATTCATTTTTGTACCTACGATAAAAAGAAATTAGCAAAATAGAAAGAAATAAAGAAAGAATATACAAAATATAAACAATCTTATTTCACCAAGAATTCATCCTCTTCACCTTGACATAATAAATTTAGCTTTCCATGAGTTTACTTTTGATCAATACTAAAAACATCACTCATAATTGGGAAAATGAAAAATATATTAGAACTTATAACTTTTATACACACTCACACTATATTTTACAATGAGATAGAATGATTCCCAAGCTAGCACAAGGCCTCTATTTTTAGGCCAAATGAGAGAAAAATTCAAATAATTTTATTAATGCCATGTAGTTGTAATAGTAGTCTTTGTTTCCTCCAACTTTAATTCCATGTCCCTTCTTTCAATGATTTGTTCCACGACTTTAGTCACCGAATTTGACTCTGCTCAAAACAGCAAACATGTGGGGAATTGTCTGTAGATGAATTTGACCACTTGGTTCACCTCATTTTGTTAAATATTGAAATAATTATGATTTTTTTACTATATGCTGGTCATGGTGAATGTAAATTTGTCCTCCTTTTGATATTTTCACAATTTGATCATCTTAACGAACTTTTTAGGAAATCATGTCTTCTGCAAAGTTGTAGATAATTTCTCAAAAATTCCAAACATGTTTGAATCACCTCTATTTGAATTTTCTAGCCTGAGTTATCATTATTTTACCAACACGTAGAAAACCCGAAAATAAAATATATTTAGTAAGACATTTAAATATAAACAAACAATACTAAAATAACATAATTTTATAATTTTAATGAAACTTAAATTTTAAAATATAGGTTTTAACATATAATAAATTAGTAATTTTAAGTTTCATNTTGTAGATAATTTCTCAAAAATTCCAAACATGTTTGAATCACCTCTATTTGAATTTTCTAGCCTGAGTTATCATTATTTTACCAACACGTAGAAAACCCGAAAATAAAATATATTTAGTAAGACATTTAAATATAAACAAACAATACTAAAATAACATAATTTTATAATTTTAATGAAACTTAAATTTTAAAATATAGGTTTTAACATATAATAAATTAGTAATTTTAAGTTTCATCACATCTACCAATGTGTCATGGCGTGTCCCTATCCAAGTCTATGTCTCCCAAGACTGATACAGAGATAGCGGCGATGACAAGCATTCCTTATGCATCTGCGATTGGTACATCAAGTATGGGATGATATCTACACGTCTTGATGTGGCTTTAATACTAAGTGTAGTGAGTAGATATTAGTCGAACCATGGTCTTTCACACTGGAAAGCTGTGAAAGACATCCACAAGTATTTGAGAAGGACCAATAAGTTGTTCTTGGTCTATGGGGGTGGAGAACTGAAATTGGAAGGCTATACCGACTCTAGCTTCCAAAGCGATATCGATGACTCGATGTCAACCTCTAGGTTCGTATTTATACTCAATGGTGTTGCTGTCTCTTGGAAGAGTTCCAAGCAAGACAGTATTGCGGATTCCACCACTGAGGGCGAATATATTGCTGCATCAGCTACAGAAAATGAGGCTTTTTGGATAAAGAATTTCGTCCAAGAGTTGGGCGTCATTCCTAATGGAGTTGCTCCTATCCCGGTGTTTTGTGACAACACGGGAGCTATAGCTTAAGCAAAGGAGCCAAGGTCTCATCAGAAATCCAAACACGTATTGAGAAAGTATCACATCCTCCAAGAGATCGTGGAAAGAGGAGAAATGTCTATTGACAAAGTCGGCTCCGCAGATAATGTTGCTGACCCGCTAACTAAGCCTTTACCTGGACCATTATTCGAGAAGCATCGCGAATCGATGGGTTTAAAGCATATGGGTAGTTGGCTCTAGTGCAAGTGGGAGATTGTTAGAGTAGGTGCACGTCGAGCCAAGTGTTAGCCGAGTGTTCACAATGAATCTCTATGTATAAACAGTCTTTATTTTAATAATATTTGAAATTATTTTTTTGGCGCATCTTTATCTGTATACCCACGTTAGTTGCATAGATAAAGTCATTGAATATACAAATCGTAGAAAGAATATGAGATGCCCATATGATGAGTATCATGAAACTCATAATTGGAATACTGTATATTCTAAACAGTTCCTAGTCGATTCAGCCGCCGCTAAGAAGGATATAGGCCGCTCGAGTTCGAGACTAGTATCTGCGATGTGAGTACCATGTTTCATTGATAGGGGACACAGTGATGTCCGAGCATGCAGATAGGTTCTCCTGGTAGAGTGCACTGAACAACCCTCCATAAAGTAATTTCCAAGTGGTTCTCACTTATCGAGTGGAAATGTCCTAGTTTATGGTTGTACACCATTAGTCCTTATGACCCGGGACAACATTGAGACTCTATGTGCTAGTATTACACTTTGACTTGTTTACCGACTCATATGGGGTCATCAGGTGGCAAGGTTGGGTGCTTTGTCGAAACATATTGGAGTCGATGCATTATAGTCCGGGATTCACCGCTTACCTTCGGGTATAGATATCCTATGTGTATGTAATATGAAATCTCTGATCAGAGTATGGTGGTAATTATTAAAGGGGTTTCATAGATTACACCATCGATGCAACTACGACATGACACATAGTATCGAATCATTAACAACTCTCGATATACCAATGGTTGTCGAATCGGTCGTGATATA
Organism: Primulina huaijiensis; assembly: GCF_012295235.1. Classification (NCBI taxonomy): domain Eukaryota; kingdom Viridiplantae; phylum Streptophyta; class Magnoliopsida; order Lamiales; family Gesneriaceae; genus Primulina; species Primulina huaijiensis. The sequence continues at coordinate 8,783,383 of NC_133318.1, read as the reverse complement.
TGAGTTGAAGGGACAGTACTGTACGCTAACCATAATTGAATGGTTCTTGCAGGCACTATCATTTGATACCTTGGGAATCATGTAAGCGATGTTGCTAGCCATTTAACATGATTGGTTGGGTACTATCAGACTTGAGTTCTTACGTTCTTATTAGCAAGGAGTTGATAAGTAAGACTGGAGAAATTGGGGTATGCTCAAATAACAACATGTTTAGTCCATATCACATGGAGATGTGAACCCAGGGCTAGTTGTATCAATGAACCATTAAGAGCCACACAAGTACTAGCTTTCTAGATCCTGTTGAGAAGTAAAATAGTTCAATGTGTTGAACGGCTTATAAAGTAGTTTATAAGCGTAGGGAAAAATAGAAGTATGACTTCTATAAGGAAAATGTAACTTTTAATTTGTGGAAGTGTTTCTAAATTAAAAGTTTGCCAAATAAATAATGTATTTGAAATTGTGATTTTCATAAACATTATTATGGACTAAATTAAATTAACTCAAGTGTTGAATTAATTAAACACTAGTGGACCTAACAGAGTCCAAATAATTAAATTAATTCAAGTACTGGATTAATCAAACAACATTGGGCCTTGTAGAGCCCAATTAGAAATAATTATTTAACTAGTGGGCTTGAGTAAATTTAAATAATATTTAATTGGGCTCAAATATGTTTGAGACATTTAAATAAAAGTCCATGAGCCTTGTAATTGTTACAAGCCCAAGTAGAAAAGCATGCAAGGGAGGTGAAGGGTTGGAGGCAACTTTTTATTAAAAATTGCCTGGCATGCTTATGCAACTTTATCACTTTTTGCACAACCAAGAAAAGTCTTCCCTTCTCTCTTCCCACTCTCACTTGGCCGAAATTTCGTCCTCATTTTCTCTCCAATTTTTCTTTCTTCAATTGTTGAGGAAAGCTTAGACTTCTCATTGAAAAATCCTATTATTTTTCTAGTGCAAAATAAGAGGGGTTCTAGATTGCAAGTGGTGGGTCTAATTTTGAAGCAAGGAGAGCTTGAAGATTGTATTGCCATTCAAGAGCTAAGGTGTTTACACCTTATTTGGAGCCATCATAAATCTCAAGAGATTGATAGGTAAAAATTCTAAACACCTTATGTATGAGATTTTGGTGTTTTCGTATTTGCTACACATCATAGTTGAGGGTGCTCGGTTTTCTTGCTTGTGAAAATGTATAATTTTAAAAAAATTTGAAACTTCCGTTGCGCAACCAGCACCGTAACCGATCCCCTTTCACTCAGACGCATGTTCAGTTCTTTCTGTGCAAAGAGATACTTAAGACTTTTATGATCTGAGAAAATCTTACATTTCACGCCATATAAATAATGTCGCCAGGTCTTCAAAGCAAATACAACGGCTGCCAAGTCAAGATCATGAGTTGGATAGTTCTTTTCATACTCATTCAATTGACGAGAATCATAAGCAATAACTTTATCTCCCTGCATCAACACAGCACCAAGACCTTTCTTGGAAGCATCTGTATACACCACAAAGTCTTCAACTCCCTGAGGAAGTGCTAACACTGGAGCTGAAGTCAATTTATCCTTCAATACTTGAAATGCTTGCTGACATTCATTAGTCCATTCAAACTTAACTGTCTTTCTCGTCAGAGTAGTAAGTGGCAAGGCTATTTTATAGAAATCAGCAATAAAACGACGATAGTACCCTGCCAATCCAATGAAACTTCGTACCTCAGCAACTGTCAAAGGAATAGGCCACTTCTTAACTGCTTCAATCTTAGCCGGATCCATGGCAATTCCTTCCTTGGAAACGATATGATCTAAAAATGCAACTCGCTTCAGCTAAAATTCACATTTCTTGAATTTAGCATATAAATGGTTGTCCCTCAACTGCAGTAACACGATCCTCAAATGCTCCCGATGTAGATCTCGAGTCTTTGAATAGATTAAAATATCATCAATGAAGACACTAACGAAACTGCCCAAATATGGCTTGAAAACCAGATTCATAAGATCCATAAATACAGAATGAGCATTAGTTAATCCAAACGACATAACCAAAAACTTGTAGTGACCATACCTGGTTCAAAAATCCGTTTTAGGTATGTCACTCCCCTTTACTTTCAATTGATGGTACCCTGACCTCAAATCAAAATTGGAAAATACAGTAGCACCTTTCAACTTATCAAAAAGATCATCAATTCTGGGCAGAGGATATTTGTTCTTGATCGTTACTTTGTTGATCTCTCGATGGTCAATACACAGTCTCGAAGACCCATCTTTCTTCTTCACAAATAATACCGGTGCCCCCCATGGAGATGAACTTGGTCTAATAAAGCCCTTATCTAATAACTCTTGCAATTGACTCTTCAACTCTTTCATTTCAATTGGGGCCATTCGATTAGGGGCTTTAGAAATCGGTGCGGTACCTGGTACAATATCACTAACAAATTCCACCTCTCTATCCGGTAACAATCCCGGCACATCATCATCAAAAACATCAAGATAATCCCTCAAAATATCAATGTCGCTCACATTCCCACTCCCTTCTCAAGTTATATCCACCACCGATGCTAGAAACACATGACAACCCTTAGCCAACATCCGTTGCATTTGCAAGCAAGAAATAAAAGAAAGGCCAAGCGAAGTACCTGACCCCGCGAATACCCTGCTATTACCATGCCCTGAAGGAAAATGCAATGTCCTGGCTACACAATCTATCACAGCTTGATAAGTAGATAATCAATCCATTCCCAAAATAACATCAAACTCAATCATGTGAATGACAATCAAATCAGCATTCAACAATTCCTAATCTACTTCAACAGGGCACATTCGAATCACACTAGAAGAATGAATATACTCTTCCGAAGGAAGCACAATAGAAAAGTGGACAATTTCACCAATAGGAGCAAGTCCCAGAGAATGCATAAATTGCTCATATATAAAAGAATGTGAGGCACCAGTATCAATAAGAGTAGTAGCTACCTTGCCTGAAATAAGAATGGTACCTGAAATGATTGACGAATCAGGATTAATTCCTTCCTAGGTCAAATAGAAAATACGCCCCTGAACTCGGCCCTTGCCCGATGATTGAGTGCAATTGATCGCAATGTGCCCAACACCTCCACATCTATAACATTTGTTGCTTCCAACTAGGCACTCTCCTTTATGTGGTTTATGGCATTTAGGACATAAAGGCTTATCTGATTCAGAAGGAACCGCAGGAGCTTTACCGTGATATTCTTCATTTCCTTTCCCTTGGTGTCCTCCTTTTCCTCCTTGAACTGAAGCTTGACCCTTTTGGACAAATTTTTGCTTCCTGAATTGTCTTTCTTTATCAATCTCTTTCTGATCATATTCAGCCATCAATGGTTTCTCAACAATCTCCTTGTAAGAATTAGCCTTCGACATTCGAACATCTCTTCGAATCTCCGCCTTCAAACCCCGCATAAAATGCTCGGCTCTATCTTTATCGTTGCTAGCAATGAAAGGAGCAAAAAGACAACCTTCTTCAAACTTCAAAATGTAATAATCATTCATGCTCATTGTCTCTTGCTTTAGCTCCAAGAATTCTTTCACCTTGCAGGCTTTAACATCGCAAGGAAAATACTTATCACATAACAAATCTTTAAACTCATTCCATTTCAATGTTGGAACATTAATCGTGAAAGGGTTCGATTTTAGGTGTTCGAAATCGCAACAGAAGCACAAAATTGTTTTCTAAACATGAAAAACCGAAATTTTTGAGAAAAATTTGAACACCATTGTACTAGTGTGTAACATATACTAAACACCTTTGTCATACATAGGGTGTTAAGAAATTTCACCTATCAACCTCTTGAGGTTGATGATGGCTCAAACTAAAGTGTCAACACTTTAGCTCTTGTATGGTAGACAATCTTCAAGCCTCCCTTTGAACACTCCTTGTTCAAAATCAAGCCCACCACTTGCAAGCTAGAACCTCCTTACACTTGCACTAGAAAATGTAAGGATTTTTCTTTGAGAAGTATTTTGTTTTCAACAACTTGAAGAACAAAATGAGAGAAGAATTTTTGGAGAGAAATTAGTGTGAATTTTCGGCCAAGAGGAAGCAAGAATGAGAGTGAATGAGTTGTCTTGGTGCTTGAAAAAGTTGAGACTACTTTTTGCATGCCTTGCAATATTTTAATCAAAAGTATTCCCCAACTCTTCACCTCCCTAGCATACAAAACCTAGTGGGCTTGTAACATTTACGAAGGGCCTATGGACTTTTAATTTAATTGTCTCAAACATATTTGAGCCCAATTAGACTTTACTTGATTTTACTCAAGCCCACTAGTTAAATAATTATTTCCAATTGGGCTCTACAAGGCCCAATGTTATTTAATTAATTCAACACTTGAATTAATTTAATTATTTGGACTCTACTAGGCCCACTAGTGTTTAATTAATTCAATACTTGAATTAATTTAATTTAGTCCATAATAATGTTTATGCAAATCACAATTTTCAAATACATTATTCACTTGGCCTACTTTTAATTTAGGAACACGTTCATAAATTAAAAATTACATTTCTCTCATAGAAGTCTTACTTCTATTTTTCTTTACGCTTATAAACTCATTTATAACCTGTTCAACACATTGAACTATTTTAACTTCTCAACGGGATCTAGAAAGCTAGCACTTGTGTGGCCCTCAATGGTTCACTGATACAACTAGCCGTGGGTTCACATCTCCATGTGATTCGGACTAAACATGTCCTTATACGAGCATACCGCAATTGCTCCATTCTCAATTATCAACTCCTTGATAACAAGAATGTCAGAACTCAAGTCTGATAGTACCCAACCAATCATGTTAAACGCCTAGCAGCATCGCTTACATGATTCCCTAGGTATCAAATGATAGTGCCTGCAAGAACCATTCAATTATGGTTAGCGTACAGTATGGTCCCTTCAACTCATATATCCCGATCGATTCGACAACTATTGGTTTATCGAGAGTTGACAATGAGTCGATACTATGTGTCATGTCGTAGTTGCATCGATGGTGTAATCTAAGAAACCCCTTTCTTAATTACCACCATACTCTGATCAGAGATTTCAAACTACACATACATGAGAACACATAGGATATCCATACCTGAAGGTAAGCGGTGAATCCCCGACTACAATGCATCGACTCCTATATGTTTCGACAGAACACCCAACCTTGCCACCTGATGACCCCTTGAGAGTCGGTAAACAAGTCAAAGTGTAATTCTAGCACATAGAGTCTCAATGTTGTCCCGGGTCATAAGGACTAATGGTGTACAACCATAAACTAGGACTTTTCCACTCGATAAGTGAGAACCACTTGGAAAATCCTTCATAGAGGGTTGTTCAATGCACTCTACAAGGAGCACCTATCTGCATGCTCGGACATCACAATGTCCCCTACCAATAAAACGTGGTACTCACATCGCAGATACTAGTCTCGAACTCGAGCGGCCTATATCCTTCTTAGTGGCGGCTGAATCGACTAGGAACCATTTAGAATATACAGTATTACAAATATGAGTTTCATGATGCTCATCATATGAGCATCTCATATTCTTTCTACTATTTGTATATTCAAGGGCTTTATCTATTCAACTAGCATGGGTATACAGATAAAGAAGTGCCAAAATAATAATTTCAAATATTTTTAAAATAAAGACTGTTCATAGATAGAGTTTAAACATGAACCCTCGGCCAACACTTGGCTCGACGGACACCAACTCTAACAATCTCCCACTTGCACTAGAGCCAACTACCCATATGCTTCAAACCCATCGATTCGCGTTGCTTATCGAATAATGGTCCAGGTAAAGGCTTAGTTAGCGGATTAGCAACATTATCTGTGGAGACGACTTTGTCAATCGTGACATCTCCTCTTTCCACGATCTCTCTGAGGATGTGGTACTTTCTCAATACGTGTTTGGACTTCTGATGAGACCTCGGCTCCTTTGCTTGAGCAATGGCTCCTGTGTTGTCACAAAACACCGGGACAGGAGCAACTCTATTAGGAATGACGCCCAACTCTTGGACGAAATTCATTATCCANCCTTCCAATTTCAGTTCTCCACCCCCATAGACCAAGAACAACTTATTGGTCCTTCTCAAATACTTGAGGATGTCTTTCACAGCTTTCCAGTGTGGAAGACCAGGGTTGGATTGATATCTACTCACTACACTTAGTGCAAAAGCCACGTCAGGACGTGTAGATATCATCCCATACATGATGCTACCAATCGCAGATGCATAAGGAATGCTTGTCATCGCCGCTATCTCTGCATCAGTCTTGGGAGACATAGACTTGGATAGGGACACGCCATGACACATTGGTAGATGTCCTCTCTTGGACTCATCCATCGAGAACCGCTTCACATTGGTATCAATGTATGTGGACTGGGTGAGACCAAGCAATCTTTTTTATCTATCTCTATAGATCTGTATTCCCAATACAAAAGATGCTTCACCCAAGTCTTGCATCGAGAACTTACTTGCTAACCATATCTTAGTTGATTGCAACATCCCTACATCATTCCCAATGAGTAGAATGTCAGCAACATAAAGCACAAGGAATGTCATAGCACTACCACTGACCTTCTTATACACACAGGGTTCCTCAGGATTCTTAGCAAAACCAAACTCTTTGATTGTACTAGCGAATCTGAGGTTCCAACTCTTAGATGCCTGCTTTAGACCATAAATAGATCTTTGAAGTTTGTGCATACCATATGCTCACTTCCGATAGATGTAAACCCTTCGGGTTGAGACATGTAAATCTATTCCTTAATATCCCCATTAAGAAAGGCTGTCTTAACATCCATCTGCCATATCTCATAGTCATACCATGCAGCTATGGCTAGCAAAATCCTTATGGACTTGAACATTGCAACTGGCGAAAAGGTTTCCTCAAAGTCAACTCCTTGTCTTTGAGTATATCTTTTTGCTACCAATTGCGCCTTGAAGGTCAATACCTTCCCATCCGCCCCAAGTTTCCTCTTGTACATCCATTTACACCCTATGGGAACAATTCCCGCAGGTGGATCCACGAGAATCCACACTTGATTCGAATGCATGGAATTCATCTCAGATTCCATCGTTTCAAGCCACTTGGATGAATCGGCATCAGATAACGTTTCCTTGAAGATCCTTGGATCGCATCCATGGTTAGGCTCGTCATGGCCCTCTTCAAGAAGCAGACCATACCTCATAGGTGGTCTCGAGACTCTCTCGGATCTTCTAGGAGCTTGTATCTCCTCTCTTCGCACTTCGGGTGTGGGTTCTATATTTGTGGGTGTCTCTCGAACCTCTTCGAGTTCTATCATCTCCCCTTTTCTATTCAATAGAAATTCCTTTTGCAAAAAGGTTGTATTCCTAGAAACAAACACCTTTGTTTCTTGGGGATGATAGAAATAATATCCAACTGAATTCCTTGGATACCCCACAAAGTAACATAAAATGGATCGACTATCCAATTTATCTCCCACTGCCTGCTTCACGTAAGCAGGGCACCCCCATATTCTAAGATAAGAATATTTGGGTGGCTTACCCATCCATATCTCATATAGTGTCTTGTCAACTGCCTTTGAATGGACATTGTTCAACGACAGTGCCGCTGTCTCAAGCGCATATCCCCAAAAGGATGGTGGCAACTTCGTGAACCCCATCATAGACCGAACCATGTCCATCAAAGTCCGGTTACGACGCTCCGGAACACCATTCAATTGTGGTGTAGCGGGCGGAGACCACTGCGAGAGAATCCCATTCTCCTTAAGATACTCTGGAACTCGGCACTCAAGTACTCACCACCTCGATCCGATCGAAGTGTCTTGATGGTTCGTCCCAACTGTTTCTCTACTTCACTTCTGAATTCTTTGAACCTTTCAAAGGCTTCAGACTTGTATTTCATCAAATACACATACCCATACCTCGAAAAGTCATCGGTAAAGGTGATGAAGTAGGCATGTCCATGCTTAGTGGTGATGCTAAGCGGACCGCACACATCGGTATGGATCAAATCCAATAACCCTTTGGCTCGCTCCACATGGCCCTTAAAGGGAATTTTGGTCATCTTTCCTTTTAGACAGGATTTACAAGTCGTGAGAGCATTAATATCAGACATATCAAACATGCCAACTCCCACTAACTTGTTCATCCTTCTTAGGGAAATATGTCCTAATCGAGCATGCCATAATTGTGCCATATTAAGAGTATCTTGTTTGCGCTTGTTTGTTGTTATCGCTTGGACATTGTTTAGTAGAATATATTTCAATTTTAAGTTATAGAGATCGTTTTCAAGTTCTCCGGTACCAACTAAACATTCATTCTTGTAAATGTTGCAAACACCTTTGCTAAATAAACAAGAGAATCCATCTTTGTCCAACATAGAAATGGAAATAATGTTTTTTTCACCAAGTCTGGTACAAACAAAACATCTCTTAACATCAACTTAAAATCATTGTTCAAAATTAAAGAAACATCTCCAACAGCTTTGGCAGCAACTCTTGCCCCATTGCCCATCCTCAAGAAGGTCTCACCTTCCCTGAGCCTCCTATTTCTTCCCATCACCTGCAAATCATTACAGAGATGTGAGCCACAGCCGGTATCTAATACCCAAGAAGTAGAGTTAATTGAAATGTTTACTTCAATATAGAACGTACCTTTTCCAGAACCCTTCTGGGCAAGATATTCCCTGCAGTTACGCCTCCAATGTCCAGGCTTCTTGCAGTGATGACAGATGTCAACAGTCTTGTCAGCCTTTACTGGTGTGGCTGCCACAGCGGGACTCGGAGACTACCTCTTCAAGGGCACGTTCTTTTTGGGACGTTGGAAAGAACGTTTTTTTCCCTTCCCATGTGGATCGGTCTTCGTACCAGATGAAGAACCCACATAAAGAACCGGCTTCTCTTTCTTGATAGTGGACTCAAAAGTCACAAGCATGTTCACCAACTCCTCAAGGGTCGGTTCCATCTTGTTCATGTTGAAGTTCACCACAAAAGGAGCAAATGAGCTAGGCAATGACAGCAGCAACACATCCGTGGTCACCTCCGAAGGCAACATCAAATCCATGCCTACGAGTTTGTCCACGAGCCCAATCAACTTTAGGCCATGCTCATGGACCGAAGCCCCATCTCGCATGCGTAAAGTGATGAGCTCCTTGACTGTGGCATGCCTCAGAGGCCGAGTCTGCTCACCAAAAAGCTACTTGAGGTGCAAATGAATGTCAGTAGCATTCTTTGCATCCTCGAAACGCCTCTGCAGCTCATCGTTCATAGAAACCTGCATATAACACCTTGCATTCAAGTCATGGTCACACCATTCCTTGTAGGTCTGCAATTCCTCGGGAGTGCAGTCAGTCGGAGCCTCAGGAGGGGGCGACTCAGCCAGTGTATATGCAATCTTTTTCGAGTTTAGGACGATTTTCAGATTTCTTAGCCAAGTGAGATAGTTAGGTCCGTTTAACACATGTTTTTCGAGTATAGCGGATAGCAGGTTGCGAATCGAAGACATTGTCAAAGTTTTGTACTGAAAAGTAAAACAAATAAATGTTAATGACTATTTTAAAATATTTAATAAGATATAAAGTTTGGACTTTAACTTTATAAATTTTTTTTGCTCCCACTGTTTTGAAATTTTCACTACCCTCTAGTGAAAACGGGAAACTCCTTTCCTCAATAGGTACATAAGGCCCAATTAGCGAATTATGATCCCGAATAATATCAGCCATTCACAATTCCTAAAAGGTAGTTTCCAATTGCATCGCCATGCAACCCTTAACGTAAACTTTTGTCTCACGTTTGATTAGGACCCAATAATATGACGTCGTTCATCTTTACGTGTCAAGCCTTACCCATCGATGTTGAACCTTAATGGACGGTCGCCATGAGTTCCTTCAATAATATGAGCCGAAATCATGGGGGTTCCACGTAGTTCACATCACCATGTCAATGGATGTCACAGCTTTCCGGCACCCAGGGCCCCCCAATGATATGAGCCGAGCCCCGAGCACGGGTAGCGTTCATCATGCACCCATTGTCGATGGAAGACATGGAAATTATAAATTAATTTATAATTCCCTTTTTCGAGCTTGATATTAATTTTGAATCTTATTCAAAATGAGGGTTTTTAATTTTGAAAGGTCTTATCATTAATTTTATTTAAAAAACTCGCAATGTTTGATCGTATGTTTGCCGGATTCATGCAACTTTGTTATTATCATAATAATAACGCACATACTCATTATTTATAACATATCATGCATACATTATAAACAGTAAACAAAACAATGATGATCAATTGCCCCAAAACTAATGGCCCGTGTGAGCTAAACACGTGCCTAGGTCCAATCCTAGGGAAATGCATGGGATGCAAATGCAACTATTACATTAGCTTCCAATATTTACATGTCTTCGATCTTCATAATCATCATGGCCACCATCTTCCAATCTTGATCATCCACTATACTAATATTTATAAATAAATATCCATGGCAAATAGGGATACATCTCATGGGGGTGGGAACGGGCCATAAACCAAGCCCACTTTATAAATTGATAATTATTACAATCATTCAACACAAAATATCCTAGCATATACCTAAAAAATTGGGCTTGGGCTTTTGATCATCCTTCATGCATAATATCACATATCATACACCATCAATTAATTATCACAATAATTAATTGATCCAATATTATATATCTTGATCCAACCACTAATCGCCACGATTATAAACTAAATTAACAAAGTATACAAACACCTTTGTCTAATTTCCAATTAATTTATTTATAATCGAATTTCTTGTAAATCACAATTTACTATAAATAATTAAAGTCCAACTTCAATTATTTATTTTATGAGAAAATGTTTGCAACTTTCGTAATTTTAAATTTAAGGGCCCAAAAACTTATTTTTCACCAAAAACATTTTGGCCCATTTAAAATTCACAAATATGTTAGCCATCCAATGAACCTACAACTCAAGGCCCATGACACTTTGATATTTCAAAACACCTTTTGAAAACCCTAGTCGTCATCGCCGTCGCCGGATTCCAGCCAACCAAAAATTTTTTTTTTTTTTTTCAATGGGGGGATTCGGGCAGCCCCTCTGGCTGCCCTAGCTGCCCAAAATGGGCAGCAACTTTCTGCCCGAAATTACCCCAAAAATGGCCTTGATTTTTGTTGCAAAAACTCACCTCATGCGGTTAGAAATCAATCTCAACATAATATCATGTATATGCTACACAAAAACTAGTACCCTTAGCTCTGATACCACTTGAAAGGGATTGATTTTAGGTGTTCGAAATCGCAACGGAAGCACAAAATTGTTTTCTAAACATGAAAAACCGAAATTTTTGAGAAAAATTTGAACACCATTGTACTAGTGTGTAACATATACTAAACACCTTTGTCATACATAGGGTGTTAAGAAATTTCACCTATCAACCTCTTGAGGTTGATGATGGCTCCAACTAAAGTGTAAACACTTTAGCTCTTGTATGGTAGACAATCTTCAAGCCTCCCTTTGAACACTCCTTGTTCAAAATCAAGCCCACCACTTGCAAGCTAGAACCTCCTTACACTTGCACTAGAAAATGTAAGGATTTTTCTTTGAGAAGTATTTTGTTTTCAACAACTTGAAGAACAAAATGAGAGAAGAATTTTTGGAGAGAAATTAGTGTGAATTTTCGGCCAAGAGGAAGAAAGAATGGGAGTGAATGAGTTGTCTTGGTGCTTGAAAAAGTTGAGACTACTTTTTGCATGCCTTGCAATATTTTAATCAAAAGTATTCCCCAACTCTTCACCTCCCTAGCATGCAAAACCTAGTGGGCTTGTAACATTTACAAAGGGCCCATGGACTTTTAATTTAATTGTCTCAAACATATTTGAGCTCAATTAGACTTTACTTGATTTTACTCAAGCCCACTAGTTAAATAATTATTTCCAATTGGGCTCTACAAGGCCCAATGTTATTTAATTAATTCAA
>NC_133318.1:8708742-8770207 GCF_012295235.1 Primulina huaijiensis | reverse complement strand
AGGTAAGCGGTGAATCCCCGACTACAATGCATCGACTCCTATATGTTTCGACAGAACACCCAACCTTGCCACCTGATGACCCCTTGAGAGTCGGTAAACAAGTCAAAGTGTAATTCTAGCACATAGAGTCTCAATGTTGTCCCGGGTCATAAGGACTAATGGTGTACAACCATAAACTAGGACTTTTCCACTCGATAAGTGAGAACCACTTGGAAAATCCTTTATGGAGGGTTGTTCAATGCACTCTACAAGGAGCACCTATCTGCATGCTCGGACATCACAATGTCCCCTACCAATGAAACATGGTACTCACATCGCAGATACTAGTCTCGAACTCGAGCGGCCTATATCCTTCTTAGTGGCGGCTGAATCGACTAGGAACCGTTTAGAATATACAATTACAAATATGAGTTTCATGATGCTCATCATATGAGCATCTCATATTCTTTCTACTATTTGTATATTCAAGGGCTTTATCTATGCAACTAGCATGGGTATACAGATAAAGAAGTGCCAAAATAATAATTTCAAATATTATTAAAATAAAGACTGTTCATACATAGAGTTTAAACATGAACCCTCGGCCAACACTTGGCTCGACGGGCACCTACTCTAACAAATCGTTACCTTGGTTGCTTCACACCAAATTCTTGAGGTCTTGGTTAAGAGAAACACGGCACAACTCACTAGATCTTTATCATCAAAGTTAAGGTAATCAAAGATTGCCTCTACCGCCTTCACCCACTCCATTGCATTTAAAGGGTCCGGACTCCCTACAAATTCGGTGGATTCATCTACTTGAATTTATCAAAAGCTCCCTCAACAACTCATTCTTGAACTCGTTGATCACGGCCTTGGCCTCTACCTTGAACCGGTGTTTGCAATCGGAGAAGTTGCTGGATTTGTTCCCCATGCACTTTAGTTTGCTCATGAAGTAGCCTACTAAACTCATCAACTACATTAGAGGAAGTACTGTCTCGGTCTTCTCCGGCTCTCCTTCTAGGAGGTACTTCAGGAGCTTTTCTCTTAGGTGGCATTTTCCTATATTGCATCTCAATTTAAAATAATTTTCAAAACATATTACGTGTAAAGCTTATCATCATACCAATACATCAATGAGATGCAGAAAGATACATACCGAAGTGTCACAAGCATAGGAGTCTATGTGCCAAATCATTGGTCCAAAAAACGTTAATCTGATACCACTAAATGTAACACCCTTACCTCATGACATTAAACTTTAAATGCTATAATGCGGAAGCCATATAAAAGATTTCGAGAAAATAATAATTAATAAAATTTTGGCAAAGTTGCTCATAAATATAGACTTACCAAATATTCCCAAGCAAACAAAATAAATAATCACCACAATCAATATTTCCAAAATACACATTTATTCACAAAACTTCCACTAGACACATAAACCCCATCTCCATAATTACCAGGTGTTTGACAAGTTTATACAAAACTTTCTAGTTCAAAACATGAACTAAGGTACAATACTCAAACATCAATATCTAAGCCAAGCACATGCACCTTCCATGCCTCAACACTTCTATCGCTATTCTATTTTTTTTATCTGCATCACATACATAACTGGAATGAGTTTACAAAACTCAGTAAGTGGAACTTTCAATAACAATTACATATACAATAGTGTAAAGAAAGGAATCATTACAATTGAACCATAGGAAATGTCATCGTTCAATGGAGTATATAGATAACAATTAAAAGATGACATTCTATCAACCATTTCTTTCATTTTCTTTTTATAACATTGATAAGTCATCCGTAGATGGTATACTTGTACATTTCAGTCAAAATCAGTCACTGTACATGTTAAATGTTGATCAACTTCCTTTATGTGGGTTTAGAAGTGCTAGAAGCACCACCACTACCATATAACTATCAAGCCATAAAAAGAACCATTGAATCATTCTATCAAACGTGGTGTGCATGAAATTAGAACTTGCTACTTTCTTAGGAATTGGAATCAAAATTCCTTTCCTTCTCTTTCAATCAATGAACCATTACATAGCAAGTATTTAATCAATGGATTAAAGAAGTCAAGAACAATAACAACATCATCCATCATATATATAGGCCATGACATGCATTAAAAGAAAATGCCAACTTACAACCAATATAACTTGTTGTGATAGCTTCTTGGTAGTTGATCCTACAACACAAGATCATGATTATACCATTAACTTCACATCTTCAACCTATAAACTATCATTCAACCCTAAACCACCATTCCCTTCACTCCAACCAAATACTCAAAAGATAAGTGTCTTACCTTGGTTACTTGCTCTTGAGGATATGAAGATCACACCTCCAACTTGAAGATCCAAACTGATGCAAACACGGGTGATCGAGCGCAAAGGAAAGCATGGGATCCTTTGGAGTTGCCGGAGGGACCGATCACGAGAGGACGACTGAAGAAGTTTAAGGAGGCACTGCAGGGAGTCATGAGCAATCAAGAAGGGCTTACGTGCAAGGATCAAAGCGCCGAAGGGTTCGTGATGCATGGGAGTGAGTTCGGGAACCAAAAGAACGTTATTCAAGAAGTCCAAAGCCTACATGGACCCGAGCACGGACCTGTACACAGGGTCCGTGTCCATTACAGCCGAAAATGAAGAAATCCAGAGTGTACATGGACCTGTACACGGGGTCCGTGTACCTCACAGTGCCTACACGGACCTATCTCCGGACGTCTACACGGGGTCCGTGTACTTTGCGGTTTTGCGAGATTTTATTCCTTCTTTAGAGTTTTATTTTTTTGGGAGACTAGATATTGTTATCTTTTTGATATTAAAACATGATATGGACGAAAATAAACACATTATTCACATTATTATTGATTGAATATCAAACTTTGAGATTTTTCTCTCAACTTTCAATGGTTTTGCTTTGTAATCAAAAATCAAACTTATCAAAGTTTTTAACTTTGTGGCGTTTGTCGATCGTTTCTACGCGGATTGTCAAGGGTGTGTTCTTTAAAGGTTCGTTATAGTGTCGATTGTTTTCTTTGTGATTATTTGTTGCTAAACTTTTCATAGTTTGGAGGTGAAAATCACGCACACACTTGATTCAAAAGATCGAGACACAACACGAATCCTTTTTAACGTTATTGAATTGAGGGCGCGGTTCTAGAATAATCGTGTTTGATTTTCTTATGTACGTGGATTCATATCATTTGGTATCAGAGCTTAGGTTCATTGAATTCAAGTAAGTTTATCACGCTATTATCTCGTCTATTATCAGATCTGTTATCCTTTCGTTCTTTTTTCATATCTATATTTTTAGTATTGTTCTTCGTCAGTTGCTGAAATTTTTGGTGTTTTTTTTGTTGGGATTTTCGAGTAAGTACTCAGCCAATAAAAAAAATACCAAAAATCCGAAAATTCACCATTATTTCTTTTTGATATTTTGTTCTATTCCTTTTTGTGAGTCATATACAAGTGCCTCACACAGTCAAAAAATATATATATTTATATATATTTACCTTCAAATTGCTTGTCTACGCAGTCTAAGTGAGTCGATCACATTTGTTCACAAGTTGTGTAACGACCCATTACAGGCCCAGTGGACAGCCCATACGGCCCACTGCCCCGATCGACCCAAGGCTATCCCGATCTTGGGCTCCCTCAAAGGGGCCTTTTCCCTCACGGGCTTTCCATAGGCATCGTACGGGTTACTCATAGGATATCCCCCTCCCTACCAAGGGGTTTCTTTCACCGCCCCAGGACTCGATCCCATGACCTATAGGATAAGTACATTGATATCAAGAGTCCTGGTACCAATTGAGCTACTCTTTTTATTGTAACGACCTATTACAGGCCCAGTGGACCGCCCATACGGCCCACTGCCCCAATCGACCCAAGGCTATCCCGATCTTGCGCTTAGATCCCCTCACGGGCTTTCCATATGATGCCTATGGAAAGCCCGTGAGGGGATCTAAGCCCAAGATCGGGATAGCCTTGGGTCGATTGGGGGCAATGGGCCGTATGGGCGGTCCACTGGGCCTGTAATGGGTCGTTACAAGTTGAAATTGATTGTTTGATATACAAATAAAAAGCTTGAGCACACCTTCGAGAATACTATCAAATTTGAGTGAAAATACTTGAGTGCGAGGGAATTTTATTTGGAGTGAACGGTGAGTATTTGTTGTGAGCAAAAAAACTAGAGAAAAAAAAAACTAGAGAGGAGTGACGAGCGACTATTCTTTGGAGTGACCGTGAGGATTTGGGTGAGAAATATTTTGTTTTCTACTAACGTTTTCTTGCAGGTACAAATCTGAAATTAAATGGAGAAGGAGGTAGGAGATAGTTCGAACCCAGGGTTGTCTAAGGTCCAAATGGAGGCGTTGTTTGGACATTTTAGTAGGATGATGAAGGTAGATTTGGAGCCATTACATGAGCGGTTGGATAGGCTTGAAGTTAGTACTAGTGGAGATAAACATAAGCCTAAAGATTTGGGTAGGATAGAAGAAGAGGAAGATTATGATTTGGGAGTAGATGAGGAGATCAAAAATGAAAATTGGGGTAGGAATGGAAGAGGTAGGGGATTCGGTAGAGGAGGGAGAGAAGCCACACGGGGTAGATACAATGACGAGAATAGGGAGGATGGTAATATGGGTAGTATTAAGATGAAGATTCCTTCGTTCCATGGGAAATCTGACCCGGAGGCATACTTAGAATGGGAAAAGAGGGTAGAGTTTGTGTTTGAATGTCACCACTACTCCGAACAAAAGAAGGTTAGGTTGGCGGTGGTGGAATTTCTAGACTATGCTCTCATTTGGTGGGATCAATTAGTGACCACTAGGAGGAGGTATAATAAGAGACCCATTGAAATTTGGGATGAGATGAAGAGGGTCATGAGGAAGAGGTTTGTGCCCAACCACTACTATAGGGAGATGTTTAAGAGGCTACAAACTTTGAGGCAAGGGGTAAGGAGTGTTGAGGACTACTATAAGGAGATGGAGGTAGTCATGATTAGGGCAAATATTGAGGAAGATAGTGAGGCGACGATGGCTCGTTTTCTTTGTGGTTTGAACAGGGAGATTCAAGATCAAGTGGAGCTTCGGCACTACTTGGATCTAGATGAAATGGTGCAAATGGCCATAAAAGTGGAGCAACAACTCAAGAGACGTGGAGTTGGCCGCACCAATCAAACTGGGGGTTCATCATCTTCTTGGCAACCAAATGTGGCAAAACGTGATGAAAATAAGGTGGTGATCAAGCCCAAGGTTGAGACCAAACAAGAGGCGCCTAAACAAGGAGTGCAAGGTAAATCTGAAACTTCTTCTAATCGATCTAGAAATGTTAAATGTTTTATGTGGTAACCCGGGCTCTGACTCAATTTTGTTTGGGTATTAATTGGATCTTTGCTAGAAAATGTGGGTCAAAATTTTGCTTTTAATATCAAAACAATTGTATATAACTCATACACAAACGACATCTTTATTTTATTTTAACACAAGTAGATACACGTCTTGTTTCATACAAATCGTACAAACTAGAGTTTATTACACATTAATATCAAATGTAAACACCACTAGTTCCTCTGTTATGCCCGTAATCACCACTCTAACCTCGATCTCTCATCCTCTGCGTGACCCTGATCATGTCCCACCTGTTGTCATGCACACATACAGACACAACAACAGCCGGATACTCCGGTGAGAACAAATCCCACTATAGAACATGTATACATGCATGTTAAGCAAGGAAATACAAAATCATAATACTGGAATCATTAATCGTGACACATATTAATGAATACAGATAACACATCTTCGACTCTTATTCTTGACTCGATTCATATCTAACTCTAGGGATCCCGGTGTGAATAAGACGTAACAAGTCTCCCACCTACCCTCCCAATCGTGGTGGCCGTAAGTCTTATTCCTAGACTTCGGCCCTGTCTGTATCGAACATCTACAAGCGGAGTCGATCTTCTCCTGTGCTTCGATACCACCGAACGTCTAGAACTTGGCAATTCTGCCAATGACTCTCCTATCTCAATGCTTAGACATAAATCAACATAAAGCACAAGTATAGCAAGGTATAAAAATCTAGTATGTGATTTTGGGAAAACCGAATCAAATCTAACTCGAGTTGTATCTTCCCGAACTAACATGAATTATACCTTTCTTGTCGTAATCTTTAGAAATGTCAAGGTCTCGATGTCGAAGCTTGTCACAACAAATCTGAAATGACATGTTCAAAATGCATTCTATCAATCTAGAAACCCAACTCAATACATATACGATCAATATTAAATCTCGGTACATTTTGACGGCATAACGGCGTAATCTCGCGATACCGGTCAATCCAACATATAATCTATAACCAACAACTCATAATTCGCATCATAGTAACATCTACTATACTAAAATCTGCATGTACCGAAGTCAAGACATGCTGAAACATAAAAAGATCGCATAACATATCCGTTCTTCGATCCAGTTGCGAATAAGCGTTCATAATAATCACAAGAACTAATAATAACAATCAAACTCTGATTTCCCCAATCATCTCAACTCCAAAGCATGCTGAAGGGTGATAATACTTACATCCTTTAGTAGCTTGAAGCAAGAGGACATGAATATAAGCTCGGATCGAAATTTGGGTGATTGGATCTTTCACAATTCAAAAATCTAAACTATTGTGAAACTTGAAGATTTCTGAGAGTTTCCCTCGGTGACCTTAGCTGCAACTGCAGGAAGAAATGAAGACTCAGCACATATATTGCATGGCAAGGACACATGGCTTATTTTTCATTCTGCACGTCTCGCGCATATGCGCGACCTCAACCGGCGCATATGCGCGAGACATACGGCCTCGGCATATTTGAATTCATCATCTCGCGCATATGCGCGCCCTCTTTTCGCGCATATGCGCGTCGCTTCTCGCTTCTCGCGCATATACGTTCAATTCCATTAGCTCGCGCATATGCGCGTCGCTTCTCGTGCATATGCGCGAGGCCTTCGACCTCGGCACATGGGACTCGCGCATATGCGCGCATCTCTGTCGCGCATGTGCGCGATACCTACGGGATTTCAACCTTTGCTAACTCAGCATGTCCCACTCTGATCGCGACTTGATCCATCTATAAGCGCTACAAGTCATAATCGTTAATCCCAGATTATCAACATGAAATTCTTGGGCATTACATTTTAGGTGTCAAGGGTTAGGTCATATTTCTAGTGAATGTCCTAATAAAAGGGTAATGATTTTAAATGACTGTTGTGAGTGATGCGAACACGGTTGTTCAAGCCCCAAGGAAAGCATGGGACCCTTTAGAGTTGCCGGATGGACCAATCACGAGTGGACGTCTAAAGAGGTTCAAAGAAGCATTGAATGGGTTTATGAGAAAAGAAGGCGGATTGACAAGCGAGATACAGAGTGATGAAAAGTTCGTGATGCATGGGGATCATGTGAACATTATTATTCAAGCATCCATGTAAAACGGAGCGCAAATCTGGACAGAAGATCTCGCGCACATGCGCAAAGACAGGGTGCGCATATGCGCGAGCTCGCGCACATGCGCCGCGAAGGGGCGCGCATATGCGCGAGAAGTACTGGACACCGAAGACTTTAACAGTGGGCTTCGCGCATACGCGCCAGATTAGGGCGCGCATATGCGCGACCTAATCTGGCGCGTATGCGCGAGCGCGACATGGGCAGAGACTTGCGCGCATATGCGCGAGTCGGGGCGCGCATATGCGCGCGGCGCAGAATTTTTTTCCTAAGTGTTTTAATTATTTTGGCAACTAGATGTCATATCTTGATTATGTAAAAATATTGGACGAATTTCGGGACATTATTCAGATCATTATTCATTGAATATCAAAAACTTTTGAGAACTTTTCTCTCAACTTTCAAGGCATTTGCTTTGTAAACAAAAAAATCAAACTTATCAAAGTTTTAACTTTGTGGCGTTTGTCGATCGTCTTGTGCGGATTGTCATTGACTGGTTCTTTGAAGGTTCGTTCTAAATTTCGATTGTTTTTATCGTGATTCTTTATTACTAAACCTCGTAGTTTATGGGTGAAAATCACACCATACTTGATTCAAAAGATCGGGACACAACAACGAATTCCTTGTTCGTTTTTAAATTGAGGGCGCGATTCAATTTTAATCGTGTTTGCTTTTTATTCGTACTTGGATTCATATCATTTGGTATCAGAGCTTGGTTAATTGAATTCAAGTAAGTTTATCCTTCGTTCTATTTATCAGATCTAATTATCCTTTAGTTCTGCTTTCAAATCTGTTTGGTTCTATCATTTTTCGTCGTTCGTGAATATGTGATACACGAAATTTTGTGTCTTATTTATTTTTCTTTGAATTTCCGGAATTCTTAGAGCAAAAAAAAAATACCAAAAATCCGAAAATTCACCAGTATTTCTTATTGGTATTTTGTTCTATTTTCTTTATAGAGTCATATTCAATTGTCTCTCATAGTCAAACAAAAAAAAATTATAACTTCAAATTTCTTGTCTACGCAGTCCAAGTGAGTCGATCACATTTCTTCACAAGTTGAACTTGCTTGTTTGATATACGCAAATACAAAGCTTGAGCACCTTGAGGGAACCCTCGAATTTGAGTGAAAATACTTGAGTCCGAGTGAATTTTCTCCGGAGTGAAACGGTGAGTATTTGTTGTGAGAAAAAAAAAATTGAGAGGAGTAACGAGCGACTTTCTTTGGAGTGACCGTGAGCATTTGGGTGAGGAACATATTGTTTTCTACTAACGTTTTCTTGCAGGTACAAACTGTAATTAAATGGAGAGGGAGGTAGGAGATAGTTCGAACCCGGGGTTATCTAATGTACAAATGGAAGCGTTATTTGGGCATTTTAGTAGGATGATGAGAACCGAGTTAGAGCCATTACATGAGCGGTTGGATAGGCTTGAAGTTAGTACGAGTGGAGATAAATCTAAGCCTAAAAATATGGGTAGGGGAGAAGAAGAGGAAGAGTATGATTTGGGAGGAGATGAGGAGAGCCAAAACGAAAATTGGGGTAGGATTGGAAGAGGCAGAGGATTTGGTAGAGGGAAAAGAGAGGCCGTAAGGGGTAGATATGATGGGAATAGGGAGGATGGAAACATGGGTAGTATTAAGATGAAAATTCCATCGTTCCATGGGAAATCTGACCCGGAGGCATACTTAGAGTGGGAAAAGAGGGTAGAGTTTGTGTTTGAATATCACCACTACTCCGAGCAAAAGAAGGTTAGGTTGGCGGTGGTGGAATTTCTAGACTATGCTCTCATTTGGTGGGATCAACTAGTGACCACTAGGAGGAGGTATAATGAGAATCCTATTGAAACTTGGGATGAGATGAAGAGGGTCATGAGGAAAAAGTTTGTGCCAAACCACTACTATAGAGAAATGTTTAAGAGACTACAAACTTTGAGGCAAGGGGTGAAGAGTGTTGAGGACTACTATAAGGAGATGGAAGTAGTCATGATTAGGGCCAATATTGAGGAAGATAATGAGGCGACCATGGCACGTTTTTTTTGTGGTTTGATCAAGGAAATCCAAGATCAAGTTGAGCTTCGGCACTACTTGGATCTAGACGAGATGGTGCAAATGGCCATAAAAGTGGAGCAACAACTCAAAAGGCGTGGAGTTGGCCGCACCAATCCAACTGGGGTTCATCATCTTCATGGCGATCAAATGTGGTGAAACGTGAGGAGAACAAGGTGGTGACCAAGCCCAAATTTGAGACCAAACAAGAGGCGCCTAAACAAGGAGTGCAAGGTAAATCTGAAACTCCTTTTAATCAATCTAGAGATGTTAAATGTTTTAGGTGTCAAGGGTTAGGTCATATTTCTAGTGAATGTCCTAATAAAAGGGTAATGATTTTAAATGACTATGGTGAATATGAGTCTCAAAGTGAGGGTGATGATGATGAGAAGCCTGCATTAGAGGATCCTGAAGAGGGTTATGAGGCAGTTGTAGGTGAAGCACTAGTGACTAGGCGAATTATGAGTGCCCAAGTCAAGGAGGAGGAGACTAACCAAAGGGAGAACTTGTTCCATACTAGGTGTTTTGTAAACCAAAAAGTTTGCAATCTAATCATAGATGGGGGGAGTTGTACTAATGTGGCTAGTGTTGAAATGGTGGAGAAATTGGAGTTACCTACATTAAAGGACCCTCAACCATATAGGCTTCAATGGTTGAATGATTGTGTGGAAGTGAAGGTTAACAAACAAGTGCTAGTGCCTTTTTCTGTTGGAAAATATGTGGATGAGGTCTTGTGTGATGTGGTACCAATGCATGCTTGTCATATCTTGTTGGGTAGACCGTGGCAATATGATAGGCGAGTGATACATGATGGGTACAAGAATAGGTATTCATTTGTATTGAAGAAGGAATCCATTGTATTACTTCCTTTGTCCCCAAAGCAAGTGTTGGAGGACCATTTGAAAAAAAAAGAAGAGAGATAAGGCCGAAAAAAAGAGTGAACTAAAAAGTGAGATGGCCTTTGAAAATGAAAATGAAATGGCTGAAAAAAAGAGTGATCAAAAGAGTGCGACAGCCTTACAAAAGAAAAATGAGAGGAAAGAAATTGAGAGGAAAGAGGCAAAAAAGAAATCATATATGGCCCAAAAAGGTGAGTTGAAACAATTGATGCACACACATGAACCACTTGTGTTGATTGTTTATAAGGAGATCCTCCTTAACACAAGTGATATAGCCGGCTCCCTTCCGAGCATTGTTGTTTCACTTTTGCAGGAATTTGAAGATGTATTTCCGAAGGAGTTACCTCGAGGCTTACCACCATTGAGGGGAATCGAGCACCAAATCGATTTCGTGCCTGGGAGTGCATTGCCAAATCGTCCCGCCTATAGGAGCAATCCGGAGGAGACTAAGGAGCTTCAACGGCAGGTAAGTGAGTTGTTAGATAAGGGTTTTGTGCGTGAGTCCATGTCCCCTTGTGTTGTGCCTGTTTTATTAGTTCCTAAGAAAGATGGCTCATGGCGAATGTGTGTGGACTGTAGAGCAATCAATAACATAACCATTAAGTATAGGCATCCCATACCTAGACTAGATGATATGTTAGATGAATTGCATGGTGCTTGTATCTTTAGCAAAATTGATTTGAAGAGTGGCTATCATCAAATTAGGATGAGGGAAGGTGATGAGTGGAAAACTACTTTTAAAACCAAGTATGGGTTGTACGAGTGGATGGTCATGCCTTTTGGCTTAACTAATGCTCCTAGCACCTTTATGAGGTTAATGAATCATGTCTTGCGTGCACATATAGGAAAATTTGTTGTTGTCTACTTTGATGATATACTAGTGTATAACAAGAATATACAAGAGCATGTACACCACTTGAGACTTGTGCTAATCTCACTACGGGCTGAAATTTTATATGCTAACCTTAAGAAATATGATTTTTGTACAAACAAACTTGTCTTTCTTGGCTTTGTTGTAAGTTCACAGGGGATACAAGTTGATGAAGACAAGGCAAGTGCTATTCGGGATTGGCCAACGCCTACTACTATTGGCCAAGTTCGAAGTTTTCATGGTCTTGCAAGCTTTTATAGGAGGTTTGTAAAAGATTTCAGCACCTTGGCCGCGCCGATGACGGCAGTAATAAAAAAGAACGTCCCATTCCATTGGGGCGAGGAGCAAGAGAAGTCTTTTAATACTATTAAGCAAAAATTAATTAATTCTCATTTACTTGTTTTGCCTGACTTTGCTAATACGTTTGAAATTGAATGTGATGCTTCAGGTATAGGTATTGGCGGAGTTTTGATGCAAGGAGGGCGGCCAGTGGCATACTTTAGTGAGAAGCTCAATGGAGCCGCCTTGAACTATCCCACGTATGACAAGGAGTTATACGCGCTTGTGAGGACTCTATAGATGTGGCAGCACTACTTGAGGCCTAAGGAATTTGTGATTCATTCGGATCATGAGTCCCTAAAACACCTCAAGGGGCAACATAAGTTGAACAAGCGACATGCAAAGTGGGTGGCATTCATTGAAACGTTCCCATACATCATCAGGTACAAACAAGGTAAGGATAACATAGTAGCCGACGCAATATCCCGGAGGTACGTACTAATCTCTACCTTGGAATCAAAAATTTTGGGATTTGAGCATGTGAAAGAGTTGTATGTGCTGGATGAGGATTTTAAGAGTGTGTTTGAAACTTGTATGCATGGACCACACGAAAAATTCTATTTGCCTAATAGTTTCTTGTTTAGAGAAGATAGGTCGTGCATCCCTAAATCATTTATTCGTGAATTACTCGTTAGGGAGGCACATGGGGGTGGTTTGATGGGACACTTTGGTGTGGCAAAAACCTTGAATGCTTTGCATGAACATTTTTATTGGCCACATATGAGGCGTGATGTTGAGCGAANTCAATGTTGGCCTTGACCTTTTCATGCATCCCTCTAACAAATTCAGCCTTCTTTTTGCCGTCCATGTTCAACCTTTCACTCACAGGTAAAGACATCAAATCCAACGGAGTCAAAGGATTAAAACCATACACAATCTCAAAAGGCGAATAATTAGTAGTAGAATGCATGCAGCGATTATAAGCAAACTCAACAAATGGCAAACAATCTTCCCAATTCTTTAAGTTCTTCTTATNTTTTGCGTGCTATACATAAGAAGAACTTAAAGAATTGGGAAGATTGTTTGCCATTTGTTGAGTTTGCTTATAATCGCTGCATGCATTCTACTACTAATTATTCGCCTTTTGAGATTGTGTATGGTTTTAATCCTTTGACTCCGTTGGATTTGATGTCTTTACCTGTGAGTGAAAGGTTGAACATGGACGGCAAAAAGAAGGCTGAATTTGTTAGAGGGATGCATGAAAAGGTCAAGGCCAACATTGAGAAGAGAAATGAGCAATATGCCAAGCAAGCCAACAAAGGGAAGAAGAAGGTGATATTTGAGAAAGGTGATTGGGTGTGGCTCCACTTGCGGAAGGAAAGGTTCCCCGAGAAGCGTCGTTCAAAGCTACTACCTAGGGGCGATGGACCATTTCAAGTTCTAGAAAGGATCAATGACAACGCCTACAAACTCGATTTACCAGGTAAGTACAATGTGAGTTCCACTCTCAATGTTACTGATTTGTCGTTGTTTGATGTAGGTGATGAACAAGATTTGAGGACAAATCCTTTTCAAGAAGGGGGGGATGATGCGAACACGGTTGTTCAAGCCCCAAGGAAAGCATGGGAGCCTTTAGAGTTGGCGGATGGACCAATCACGAGGGGACGTCTGAAGAGGTTCAAAGAAGCATTGAATGGGTTTATGAGCAAAGAAGGCGGATTGACAAGCGAGATACAGAGTGATGAAAGGTTCGTGATGCATGGGGATCATGTGAACATTATTCAAGCATCCATGCAAAACGGAGGGCAAATCTGGACAGAAGATCTCGCGCACATGCGCGAAGACAAGGTGTGCATATGCGCGAGCTCGCGCACATGTGCCGCGAAGGGGCGCGCATATGCGCGAGAAGTACTGGACACCGAAGACTTTAACAGTGGGCTTCGCGCATATGCGCCAGATTAGGGCGCCCATATGTGCAACATGGGCAGAGACTTGCGCGCATATGCGCGAGTCGGGGCGCGCATAGCGCAGATTTTTTTTCCTAAGTTAGTATTTTAATTATTTTGGCAACTAGATTTCATATCTTGATTATGTAAACATATTGGACGAATTTTGGGACATTATTCAGATCATTATTCATTGAATATCAAGAACTTTTGAGAACTTTTCTCTCAACTTTCAAGGCTTTTGCTTTGTAAACAAAAAAATCAAACTTATCAAAGTTATAACTTTGTGGCGTTTGTCGATCGTCTTGTGCGGATTGTCATTGACTGGTTCTTTGAAGGTTCGTTCTAAATTTCGATTGTTTTTATCGTGATTCTTTATTGCTAAACCTCGTAGTTTAGGGGTGAAAATCACACCATACTTGATTCAAAAGATCGGGACACAACAACGAATTCCTTCTTCGTTTTTAAATTGAGGGCGCGATTCAATTTTAATCGTGTTTGCTTTTTATTCGTCCTTGGATTCATATCAGTGAGTATGAATCTCATAGTGAGGGCGATGATGATGATGATGAGATGCCTGCATTAGAGGATCATGACGAGGGATATGAGGCGGTTGTAGGTGAAGCACTAGTGACTAGGCGAATCATGAGTGACCAAGTCAAGGAGGAGGAGACTAACCAACGAGAGAACTTGTTCCATACTAGATGTTTTGTAAATCAAAAGGTTTGCAATGTCATCATAGATGGGGGGAGTTGTACTAATGTTGCAAGTGTTGAGATGGTAGAAAAATTGGGTTTACCTACAATAAAGCATCCTCAACCATATAGGCTTCAATGGTTGAATGAATGTGCGGAGGTGAAGGTTACAAAACAAGTGCTAGTGCCTTTTGCTACTGGGAAATATGTGGATGAGATCTTGTGTGATGTGGTACCCATGCATGCATGGCATATCTTGTTGGGTAGACCTTGGCAATATGATAAGCGGGTGACACATGATGGGTTCAAGAATAGGTACTCCTTTGTATTGAAGAAAGAAACCATTGTATTACTTCCTCTGTCCCCGAAGCAAGTGTTGGAGGACCATTTGAAAAAAAAGAAGAGAGATGAGGCCGAAAAAAAGAGTGAATTAAAAAGTAAGACGGCCTTTGAGAATTAAAATGAAATGGACCATTTGAAAAGTGATGAAAAGAGTGAGACGGCCGTACAAAAGAAAAATGAGAGGAATGAAAATGAGAGGAAAGAGGCCAAAAAAAATCATATATGGCCCAAAAAAGTGAGTTGAAGCAATTGATGCACACACATGAACCACTTGTGTTGATTCTTTATAAAGAGATCCTTTTTAATACAAGTGATATAGCCGGGGCCCTTCCGAGCATTGTTGTTTCACTTTTGCAGGAATTTGAAGCTGTATTTCCGGAGGAGTTACCTCAAGGTTTACCACCATTGAGGGGAATCGAGCACCAAATCGATTTCGTGCCTGGGAGCGCATTACCAAATCGTCCAGCTTATAGGAGCAACCCGGAGGAGACCAAGGAGCTTCAAAGGCAGGTAAGTGAGTTGTTAGATAGGGGTTTTGTACGTGAGTCCATGTCTCCTTGTGCTTTACCTGTTTTGCTAGTTCTTAAGAAGGATGGATCATGGCGTATGTGTGTAGATTGTAGGGAAATCAATAACATAACCATTAAGTATAGGCATCCCATACCTTGACTAGATGATATGTTAGATAATTTGCATGGTGCAAGTGTCTTTAGTAAAATTGACTTGAAGAGCGGTTATCACCAAATTAGGATGAGGGAAGGTGATGAGTGGAAAACTGCTTTTAAAACCAAGTATGGGTTATATGAGTGGATGGTAATGCCATTTGGCCTAACTAACGCTCCTAGCACCTTTANACTCTGCCTGAAATTAAAATAGTGCTAGAGATCACAGAAGAATCATGGTTTATACCTTCCTTTGTCATGGTAAAGATGCGACCCTGCACCTTCTCTTTACTCGAGCCTCTTGGACAATCCTTGGCTATATGGCCTGCAGTGCCACAACGTNCCATTCAAGATTGGCCAACGCCTACTACTGTTGGTCAAGTTCGGAGTTTTCACGGTCTTGCAAGTTTCTATAGGAGGTTTGTAAAAGATTTTTGTAATGCCCGAGATTTAATCACTGTAATCAGACATTGATTAATTGCCAGAATTAAGATTTCAAGAGCCAGAGTAGGAACTTAAGTGGAGAAGCCGGGCGTCGGTGCATTATAAGTTAAGATGTTGGACAGAACATCTGGCTCTCGAGCGGTAGAAAAGAACCGCCCAAGCGCCAGTGCACCATAAGTTTATCACTCGGACAGAACGTCTGGCGCCGGAGCGGTAGAATATTACCGCCCGAGCGCCAGTGGATAGCAAGCAAGAGCTCGGATAGAACCTTCCACGCCCGAGCGGTAGTCTTTGACCGCCCGAGCGCCGCCTGAAAGTTGTGAAAAATGATGACACGTATCATTACATGCAAGTGGACATATATATATATATCTAAAGCTTTCATTCCTCAATCAGAAAAGAGGAAAGATCGAGAAAGGTCAAGGGAAAAACGAGAAAAATCCTTACGCCTTTTTAGATTTGTGATTGTGAAAGATCCGTCCGTCAGATTTTGAATCCGACTTCAGTACTGTGTTCCTATCGACGTAGGCTACAACTGGACGCNGGACGTAAGTTTTGCTACGTTCTGATATGTTTTGAAATTATGATATCGTCAGAATCTGATATGATTCCTATATGATGTTCTGGACATGTTAGACATCGTATAATCAAAACTGGATTGAGGAACAGATACTATATGAAATTGTTATGAATTTTGGAGTCGATTTGATATCAGAATTGAATTGTTATCGATTATGAGGTGTCGGGATGGAGATCTGATTGATATGGTATTGCTGGGTATATTGAGATTTTGACGTTGTGCTGTTGAAACAGAATTTGATTGAATTCTGATTATATACAGTATTGATTGAGTGGTGTATTGATACTGTACCCTCGATATTGTTATTGACAGATTGATATTGACAGGCTTTGAATCAGAGACTTCGACATAGTCTGAGTAACAGAGTGAAAGGTATAAATTAATGTTGAGTTGGGATTGCACAACTCGAGTGAGTTTTGACTCGAGTTTCCCTAAGTCACATACTTTATTTTATTGCATTGATATTTGCAATTGATGAGATTGATGTTTGTAATCTATTGATTCATAGACAATGTATGTACTAGTCACCGGCTGATTCGTCTGGTCACCGGCTGATTTGCCTAATCACCGGCTGATTCGTCTGGTCAGTGGCTGATTCGCCTAGTCCTTGGCTGATTCGTCAATTCTGCGGCCGATTCGCCCAGACACTGGATATACGAATTATATCAATGTCGTTTAGGGTGGATTCATTCCTATCGACTGAGATTCGATATATTTGTCAATATCCAGAACCGGGATCCCTAGATTAGGAATGAGTCGAGTCTGAGATGATGCGTCGATTGCGTCGAGTCTGAGATGACTAGTTGATTTACAGTGTTATATCATTCATGTTTGTTGATTTGCTACATGTTAATGATAGCGGTTATATGCTTTTATATATGTTTTTATATGATTGCATGTTTACATTGTTTATACTGGGATGTATTTCTCACCGGATTTTCCGGCTGTTGTCTTGTCTGTATGTGTGCATGACAACAGGTAGGGCTGGATCAGGGTCAAGAAGAGGATGAGAGAAGACAGTTAGCGTGGAGATCCGGACTTAGGAGTATATCTATTACATCACCTGAGATGTAGTGAAGAGACGGTAGTTATTATGATTTACTGTTGTACAGGACTTGTACTTAGATCTGGATAGTGATCTTGTAAATAAGATAAGACTTATTTCATATGCTGCGTACTCTAGTAATAAAAAAAAAATTTAGACCCTGTTTATTATAATTGATTAATTATTCCCAGACAGTAATTAAGAATTGAATTAAGTTCGGGTCCCCACAATTTTAGCACACTGGCAGCACCAATGACGGCGGTGATCAAGAAGAACGTTCCATTCCATTGGGGCGAGAAGCAAGAGAAGTCTTTTAATATTATTAAACTAAAGTTGATTAATGCTCCTTTACTTGTTTTACCGGATTTTGCTAATATCTTTGAAATTGAATGTGATGCTTTAGGTGTAGGTATTGGTGGAGTTTTGATGCAAGGAGGGCGGCCGGTGGCGTACTTCAGTGAGAAGCTTAATGGAGCAGCGTTGAACTATCCAACATATGACAAGGAGCTCTATGCGCTTGTGAGGACTCTTGAAACGTGGCAACACTACTTGAGGCCTAAGGAGTTTGTGATTCATTCGGATCATGAGTCTCTAAAGCACCTTAAGGGTCAACAAAAGCTGAACAAGCGGCATGATAAGTGGGTGGCATTCATTGAAACGTTCCCATACATCATCAAGTACAAACAAAGTAAGGAAAACATAGTGGCCGACGCACTTTCCCGGAGGTACGTACTAATCTCTACCTTGGAATCAAAAATTTTGGGATTTGAGCATGTGAAAGAATTATATGTACTAGATGAGGATTTTAAGGAAGTATTTTGTAATGCCCGATATTTTATCCTGTTAGTCTGAGATGTGATGCGAACACGGATGTGCACGTCCCAAGGAAAGCATGGGATCCCTAAGAGTTACCTGCGGGACCAATCGCGAGGGGACGACTGAAGAAGTTTAAAGAGGCGTTACATGGGCTTATGAGCAAGGAAGAAGGACTTACAAGCAAGGTGCAAAGTGCTGAACGGTTCATGATGCATGGGAATAAGTTTGGGAGCCAAAGGAACATTATTCAGGTGATAAATGAGGAGGAGTCCAGCAGCTTCGGCGCCCGAGCGACCAAACATTACCGCCCGAGTGCCACACTTACTGTCCAAGGAGAAAATTTCCAGAACCCTCGGCGCCCGAGAAGGCAAATTATACCGCCTGAGCGCGAGTCTTATTCGGGAAATTATTTGTTTCTTTATTTAGAGTTTTAATTATCTTGGTAACTAGATTTGATATCTTTTGATATGTAAACCTATGGTGAACGAAATTTGAAGACACTTTTCAGAATATTATTATTGAGTTTATCAAAGTTTTGAGTTTTCTCTCAACTTTTTCAAGGCTTCACCTTTTTTTTCAAAAATCAAACTTATCAAAGTTTTTAACTTTGTGGCGTTTGTCGATCATGCTTGTGCGGATTGTCTTAGACTTGTTCTTTGAAGGTTCATCATAATTTTTGATTGTTCATCTCGTGATTATTTGTTGTTAAACTTTTCATAGTTTAGAGGTGAAAATCACAACACACACACTTGATCCAAAAGATCGGGACAACACGAATTCCTTGTTCGATATTAAATTGAGGACGCGATTCATATTTAATCGTGTTTGCTTTTATTCGTACGTGGATTCACATCAAGATGAGTATTTGATTGATTGATATGATTATAGACAGAGCACGTCGAGATTGGATTGGAAATGTTGAGTTGTGAATATGTGCGAGGACAGAAGGTCTCGCGCATATGCGCGGCTGGTGGGCGCGCATATGCGCGAGCTGTGTGATTCCAAGATGTGCCGAGACGAAGGTCTCGCGCATATGCGCGAGGTGTCCAGTAGCCAAGATGTTATTTCCAGAGAATGCCGCGCATGTGCGCCAAGTAGGTGCGCGCATATGCATGAGCAGCTGATACAGCCAAGCGCCGAGACCGAAAGTCTCACGCATATGCGCCAGTGATGGTCGCGCATATGCGCGAGACGTGCAACACCAAGAGATGATCCACTTGTCCTTGCCATGCAATTTAAAAACCATAAGTTTTCATTTCCTCTCCAACTCCAACAAAAATCGAGGGAAAGTTTCAGAGACATCTTCAAAGCTTCATCCAAACTTAGGAAGTGGGTTGGGCAAGATCTAACCATCCGAATTGCAATCCGACTACATTTCCGTGCTCCTCTCGTTAACGGCTACAAAAAGATGTAAGTTTTATTCATTTCCAGCAAGGTTTGAAAATATGATAGTGAAGAAATCAGATATGATTAATATATGGTGTTCTTGACAAGTTAGACATCGTATAATTGAAACCGGATTGAAGAACAGATTGTTTCTGAAATTGTTATGATTTTCGGGAGGAATTGAGTGAGAATTGATATCAGATTGGTATTGTTACGGATTATGAGTTGATATTGCTATCTGTTGATATTTGTATTGTTGGGTATATTGAGATTGTGCATTTATGCTGGCGAAACAGAATTTGATTTAGTTCTGATTATATCCAGTATTGAATTGTTTGGTGTATTGATATTGTACTCCTCGATATTGTCATTCCCAGATTGAGTATTGTCAGGCCTTGAGTTCGAGTGATATGAATCCACGTACGTAAGAAAAGCAAACACGATTATTCTAGAACCACGCCCTCAATTCAATAACGTTAAAAGGGATTCGTGTTGTGCCCCGATCTTTTGAATCAAGTATGTGCGTGATTTTCACCTCTAAATTATGAAAAAGTTTAGCAACAAATAATCACAAAGAAAACAATCGACACTATAACGAACCTTCAAAGAACACGCCCTTGACAATCCGCGCAAGAACAATCGACAAACGCCACAAAGTTAAAAACTTTGATAAGTTTGATTTTTGATTACAAAGCAAAAGCCTTGAAAGTTGAGAGAAAAATCTCAAAGTTTGATGTTCAATCAATAATAATGTGAATAATGTGTTGATTTTCGTCCATATCATCTTTTAATATAAAAAAGATAACAATATCTAGTCTCCCAAAAAAAATAAAACTCTAAAGAAGGAATAAAATCTCGCAAAACCGCAAAGTACACGGACCTCGTGTAGACGTCCGGGGCTAGGTCCGTGTCCCTAAAGTTCTATTAACAACTTAAGTCTGTCCATCCGTTTGAGGATGACATGTAGTAGAAAACAACAATTTTGTGCCAAGTTTAGCCCACAACGTTTTCCAAAAGTAACTCAAAAACTTAACATCAAGGCCAGAAACAATAGTCCTAAACATGCCATGCAACCTAACGACTTCTCTAAAGAACAAATCCGCAATGTGAGAGGCATCATCAGTTTTGTGACAAGCAATAAAATGTGCCATCTTAGAAAATCTATTAACAACAACAAATATCGAATCCCTCCCCTTCTTAGTCCTAGGAAACCCCAAAACAAAGTCCATAGAAATGTCAATCCAAGGTTCATTAGGAACAGGAAGTGGTGTATACAATCCATGTGGTTGTGTCCTAGACTTAGCTTGCCTACAAGTTATGCACTTATCACAAACTCGCTCAACATCACGCTTTATATGTGGCCAATAAAAATGTTCATGCAAAGCATTCAAGGTTCTTGCCACACAAAAGTGTCCCATCAAACCACCCCCATGTGCCTCTCTAACAAGTAATTCACGAATGGATGATTTAGGGATGCACAACCTATCTTCTATAAACAAGAAACCATTATGCAAATAGAATTTTTCATGTGGACCATGCATACAAGTTTCAAATACACTCTTAAAATCCTCATCCAGCACATACAACTCTTTCACATGCTCAAATCCCAAAATTTTTGATTCCAAGGTAAAGATTAGTACATACCTCCGGGATAGTGCGTCGGCCACTATGTTTTCTTTACCTTGTTTGGACTTGATGATGTATGGGAACGTTTCAATGAATTCCACCCACTTAGCATGCCGCTTGTTCAGCTTTTGTTGACCCTTAAGGCGCTTTAGAGACTCATGATCCGCATGAATCACAAACTCCTTAGGCCTCAAGTAGTGTTGCCACGTTTCAAGAGTCCTCACAAGCGCATAGAGCTCCTTGTCATATGTTAGATAGTTCAGCGCTGCTCCATTAAGCTTCTCACTGAAGTACGCCACTGGCCGCCCTCCTTGCATCAACACTCCACCAATACCTACACATGAAGCATCACATTCAGTTTCAAAGGTATTAGCAAAATCAGGTAAAACAAGTAAAGGAGCATTAATTAACTTTTGCTTGATAAGATTAAAAGACTTCTCTTGCTCCTCGCCCCAATGGAATGGGACGTTTTTCTTGATCACCGCCGTCATTGGTGCTGCCAGTGTGCTAAAATCTTTTACAAACCTCCTATGAAAGCTTGCAAGACTGTGAAAACTTCGAACTTGGCCAACAGTAGTAGGCGTTGGCCAATCCCGAATAGCACTTACCTTGTCTTCGTATCCCCTGTGAACTTACAACAAAGCCAAGAAAGACAAGTTTGTTTGTACAAAATTCACACTTCTTAAGGTTAGCATATAAGCTTTCAGCCCGTAGTGAGATTAGCACAAGTCTCAAGTGGTGTACATGCTCTTGTAGATTCTTGCTATACACTAGGATATCATCAAAGTAGACAACAACAAATTCTCCTATATGTGCACGCAAGACATGATTCATTAACCTCATAAAGGTGCTAGAAGCATTAGTTAAGCTAAAAGGCATGACCATCCACTCATACAACCCATACTTGGTTTGAAAAGCAGTTTTCCACTCATCACCTTCCCTCATCCTAATTTTATGATAGCCACTCTTCAAATCAATTTTGCTAAAGATACAAGCACCATGCAATTCATCTAACATATCCTCTAGTCTAGGTATGGGATGCCTATACTTAATGATTATGTTATTGATTGCTCTAAAGTCCACACACATTCGCCATGAGCCATCTTTCTTAGGAACTAATAAAACAGGCACAGCACAAGGGGACAATGACTCACGCACAAAACCCTTATCTAACAACTCAATTACCTGCCGTTGAAACTCCTTAGTCTCCTCCTGATTGCTCCTATAGGCGGGACGATTTGGCAATGCACTCCCAGGCATGAAATCGATTTGGTGCTCGATTCCCCTCAATGGTGGTAAGCCTTGAGGTAACTCCTCCGGAAATACATCTTCAAATTCCTGCAAAAGTGAAACTATAATGCTCGGAAGGGACCCGGCTATATCACTTGTGTTAAGGAGGATCTCCTTATAAACAATCAACACAAGTGGTTCATGTGTGTGCATCAATTGTTTCAACTAACCTTTTTGGGCCATATATGATTTTTTTTTTTTGCCTCTTTCCTCTCAATTTCTTTCCTCTCATTTTTCTTTTGTAAGGCTGTCTCACTCTTTTGACCACTCTTTTTTTCAGCAATTTCATTTTTATTTTTAAAGGCCATCTCACTTTTTAGTTCACTCTTTTTTTCTTCCTCATCTCTCTTCTTTTTTTTCAAATGGTCTTCCAACACTAGCTTTGCGGACAAAGGAAGAAATTCAATGGATTCCTTCTTCAATACAAATGAGTACCTATTCTTGTACCCATCATGTGTCACTCGCCTATCATATTGCCACGGTCTACCCAACAAGATATGACAAGCATGCATCGGTACCACATCACACAAGACCTCATCCACATATTTCCCAATAGAAAAAGTCACTAGCCCTTGTTTGATAACCTTCACTTCGGCACAATCATTCAACCATTGAAGCCTATATGGTTGAGGGTGCTTTAATGTAAGTAACCCCAATTTCTCCACCATTTCCATACTAGCCATATTAGTACAACTCCCCTCATCTATGATAAGATTGCAAACTTTTTGGTTTACAAAACACCTAGTATGGAACAAGTTCTCCCTTTGGTTAGTCTCCTCCTCCTTGACTTGGGCACTCATGATACACCTAGTCACTAGTGCTTCACCTACAACCGCCTCATATCCCTCATCAGGATCCTCTAACGCAGACATCTCATCTTCATCACCCTCACTATGAGACTCATACTCACCATAGTCATTTAGAATCATTACCATTTTATTAGGAAATTCACTAGAAATATGACCTAACCCTTGACACCTAAAACATTTAACATCTCTAGATCGATTAGAAGGAGTTTCAGATTTACCTTGCACTCCTTGTTTAGGCGCCTCTTGTTTGGTCTCAAATTTGGGCTTGGTCACCGCCTTGTTCTCCTCACGTTTCACCACATTTGATCGCCATGAAGATGATGAACCCCCAGTTGGATTGGTGCGGCCAACTCCACGCCTTTTGAGTTGTTGCTCTACTTTTATGGCCATTTGCACCATCTCGTCTAGATCCAAGTAGTGCCGAAGTTCAACTTGATCTTGGATTTCGCTATTCAAACCACAAAGAAAACGTGCCATGGTCGCCTCATTATCTTCCTCAATATTGGCACTAATCATGACTACTTCCATCTCCTTATAGTAGTCCTCAACACTCTTCACCCCTTGCCTCAAAGTTTGTAGCCTCTTAAACATCTCCCTATAGTAGTGGTTGGGCACAAACCTCTTTCTCATGACCCACTTCATCTCATCCCAAGATTCAATGGGTCTCTCATTATACCTCCTCCTAGCGGTCACTAATTGATCCCACCAAATGAGAGCATAGTCTAGAAATTCGACCACCGCCAACCTAACCTTCTTTTGTTTGGAGTAGTGGTGACATTCAAACATGAACTATACCATCTTTTCCCATTCTAAGTATGCCTCCGGGTCAGATTTCCCATGGAACGAAGGAATCTTCATCTTAATACTACCCATATTACCATCCTCCTTATTCCCGTCATTGAATCTACCCCATGTAGCTTCTCTCCTTCCTCTACCAAATCGTCTACCTCTTCCATTCCTACCCCAATTCTCACTTTGGCTCTCCTCATCTCCTCCCAAATCATAATCTTCCTCTTCTTCTATCCTACCCAAATCTTTACGCTTAGGTTTATCTCCACTAGTACTAAATTCAAGCCTATCCAACCGCTCATGTAATGGCTCCAACTCTACCTTCATCATCCTACTAAAATGTCCAAACAACGCCTCCATTTGGACCTTAGACAACCCCAGGTTTGAACTATCTCCTACCTCCTTCTCCATTTAATTTCAGATATGTACCTACAAGAAAACGTTAGAAGAAAACAAAATATTTCTCACCCAAATCCTCACGATCACTCTAAAGAAAAAGTCGCTCGTCACTCCTCTCTAGTTTTTTTGCTCACAACAAATACTCACTAGTCACTCCAAAGAACTAACACTCACACTCAAATGTTTCCACTCAAATTTGATGTTTCTCTCGAAAGTGCATTCAAGCTTTGTATTAGAATATCAAACAATCAAGTTCAACTTGTGAACAATTGTGATCGACTAACTTAGACTGCGTAGACAAGCAATTTGAAGGTAAATAATTTTTTATTTTTTTGACTGTTTGAGACACTTGTATATGACTCACAAAAAGGAATAGAACAAAATACAAAAAGGAATTAATGGTGAATCTTCGGATTTTTGTATTTTTTTTTACTCTAAGAATTCCGAAAATTCAAAGAAAAATAAATAAGACACAAAATTTTGTGTATCACAAATTCACGAACGACGAAGAATGATAGAACAAAACAGATCTGAAAGCGGAACTAAAGGATAATTAGATCTAATAATAGAACGAAGGATAAACTTACTTGAATTCAATTAACCAAAGGCTCTGATACCAAATGATATGAATCCACGTACGTAAGAAAAGCAAACACGATTATTCTAGAACCGCGCCCTCAATTCAATAACGTTAAAAGGAATTCGTGTTGTGTCCCGATCTTTTGAATCAAGTATGTGCGTGATTTTCACCTCTAAACTATGAAAAAGTTTAGCAACAAATAATCACAAAGAAAACAATCGACATTATAACGAACCTTCAAAGAACACGCCCTTTATGATCCGCGCAAGAACGATCGACAAACGCCAAAAAGTTAAAAACTTTGATAAGTTTGATTTTTTATTACAAAACAAAAGCCTTGAAAGTTGAGAGAAAAATCTCAAAGTTTGATGTTCAATCAATAATAATGTGAATAATGTGTTGATTTTCGTCCATATCATCATTTAATATAAAAAAGATAACAATATCTAGTCTCCCAAAAAAAATAAAACTCTAAAGAAGGAATAAAATCTCGCAAAACCGCAAAGTACACGGACCCCGCGTAGACGTCTGGGGCTAGGTCCGTGTAGGCACTGTGAGGTACACGGACCCCGTGTACAGGTCCGTGCTCGAGTCAGTGTACACTCTGTATTTCTTCATTCTCGGCTGTAATGGACACGGACCCCGTGTACAGGTCCGTGCTCGGGTCCGTGTAGGCTCTGGACTTCTTGAATAACGTTTTTTTGGTTCCCGAACTCACCCCCATGCATCACGAACCCTTCGGCACTTTGCTCCTTGCACGTAAGCCCTCCTTGATTGCTCATGACTCCCTGTAGTGCCTCCTTAAACTTCTTCAGCCGTCCTCTCGTGATCGGTCCCTCCGGCAACTCCAAAGGATCATATGCTTTCCTTGGCGCTCGATCACCCGTGTTTGCATCATCGAGACTTCCTTAAACTTCTTCTGACAGAAAGAAAGGTATAATTCATGTTGATTCGGGAAGATACAACTCGAGTTAGATTTGATTCGAGTTTCCCAAAATCACATACTAGATTTCTATACCTTGATATGCTTGTGTTTTATCTTGATTTATTTACACGCATTGATTTAAGAGAGTCATTCGCATGTTTGCCAAACTTTCTAGATGTTCGGTGGTGTCAAAGCATAGGAGAAGATCGACTCCGATTGCAGAGATTCGATACAGACACGACCGAAGTCTAGGAATAAGACGTACCGCCACCACGATTGGGAGAGTAGGTGGGAGAATTGTTACGTCTTATTTACACCGGGATCCCTAGACTTAGATATGAGTCGAGTCAAAATATAAGAGTCAAAGAGTTTTATCCATAACTGATATATGTTTTATTATTTTGTGTCTATTTGCATGACATGCATATATACATGTTTTATACTGGGATTTGTTCTCACCGGAGTATCCGGCTGTTGTTGTGTGTGTGTGTGTGCATGACAACAGGTGGGACAGGATCAGGGTCACGCAGAGGATGAGAGAAGGGGTTAGAGTGGTGATTACGGGCATAGAACAGGAACTAGTAGTGTTTACATTTGATATATAATGTGTAATAAACTCTAGTGTGTACGATTTGAATGGAACTAGACGTGTATCTACTTTTGTTAAAATAAAAGAAAGATGTCGTTTGTGTATGATTTATATACAATTGTTTTTGTCATTAAAAGCAAAATTTTGACCCACATTTTCTAGCAAAGATCCACTTAATATGTGAGATGAGTATTCGATTGATTGATATGATTATAGACAGAGCACGTCGAGATTGGATTGGAATTGTTGAGTTGTGAATATGTGCGAGGACAGAAGGTCTCGCGCATATGCGCGGCTGGTGGGCGCGCATATGCGCAAGCTGTGTGATTCCAAGATGTGCCGAGACGCGCGATGTGTCCAGTAGCCAAGATGTTATTTCCAGAGAATGTCGCGCATGTGCGCCAAGTAGGTGCGCGCATATGCACGAGCAGCTAATACAGCCAAGCCCCGAGACCGAAAGTCTCGCGCATATGCGCCAGTGAGGGTCGCGCATATGCGCGAGACGTGCAACACCAAGAGATCATCCACTTGTCCTTGCCATGCAATTTAAAAACCATAAGTTTTCATTTCCTCTCAAACTCCAACAAAAATCAAGGGAAAGTTTCAGAGACATCTTCAAAGCTTCATCCAAACATAGGAAGTGTGTTGGGGAAGATCTAACCATCCGAATTGCAATCCGACTACATTTCCGTGCTCCTCTCGTTAACGGCTACAAAAGGATGCTAGTTTTTTTCATTTCCAGCAAGGTTTGAAAATATGATAGGGAAGGAATCAGATATGATTAATATATGGTGTTCTTGACATGTTAGACGTCGTATAATTTAAACCGGATTGAAGAACAGATTGTTTCTGAAATTGTTATGATTTTCGGGAGGAATTGAGTGAGAATTGATATCAGATTGGTATTGTTACGGATTATGAGTTGAGATTGCTATCTGTTGATATTTGTATTGTTGGGTATATTGAGATTGTGCATTTATGCTGGTGAAACAGAATTTGATTTAGTTCTGATTATATCCAGTATTGAATTGATTGGTGTATTGATATTGTACTCCTCGATATTGTCATTCCCAGATTGAGTATTGACAGGCCTTGAGTTCGAGACTTCGACAGAGTCAGATTGACAGAAAGAAAGGTATAATTCATGTTGATTCGGGAAGATACAACTCGAGTTAGATTTGATTCGAGTTTCCAAAAATCACATACTAGATTTCTATACCTTGCTATGCTTGTGTTTTATCTTGATTTATTTACACGCATTGAGATAGGAGAGTCATTGGCAGATTTGCCAAACTTTCTAGATGTTCGGTGGTATCGAAGCATAGGAGAAGATCGACTCCGATTGTAGAGATTCGATACAGGCACGACCGAAGTCTAGGAATAAGACGTACCGCCACCACGATTGGGAGAGTATGTGGGAGACTTGTTACGTCTTATTCACACCGGGATCCCTAGACTTAGATATGAGTCGAGTCAAAGAATCAGAGTCAAAGAGTTTTATCCATAACTGATATATGTTTTATTATTTTGTGTCTATTTGCATGACATGCATATATACGTGTTTTATACTGGGATTTGTTCTCACCGGAGTATCCGGCTGTTGTTGTGTGTGTATGTGTGTATGACAACAGGTGGGACAAGATCAGGGTCACGCAGAGGATGAGAGAACGGGTTAGAGTGGTGATTACGGGCAGAGCAGAGGAACTAGTAGTGTTTACATTTGATATATAATGTGTAATAAACTCTAGTGTGTACGATTTGAATGGAACCAGACGTGTATCTACTTTTGTTAAAATAAAATAAAGATGTCGTTTGTGTATGATTTATATACAATTGTTTTTGTCATTAAAAGCAAAATTTTGACCCACATTTTCTAGCAAAGTTCCACTTAATCCCAAAGATAATTGAGTTAGAGCCCGGGTCCCCACATATTTGAAACTTGTATGCATGGTCCACATGAAAAATTCTATTTGCATAATGGTTTCTTGTTTAGAAAAGTTAGGTTGTGCATACCTAAATCATCTATTCGTGAATTACTTGTTAGGGAGGCACATGGGGGTGGTTTGATGGGACACTTTGGTGTGGCAAAAACCTTGAATGCTTTGCATGAACATTTTTATTGGTCACATATGAAGAGTGATGTTGAGCGAGTTTGTGATAAGTGCATAATTTGTAGGCAAGCTAAGTCTAAGACACAACCACATGGATTGTATACACCACTTCCTGTTCCTAGTGAACCTTGGATTGACATTTCTATGGACTTTGTTTTGGGGTTGCCTAGGACTAAGAAGGGAGGGATTCGATATTTGTTGTTGTTGATAGAATTTCTAAGATGACACATTTTATTGCTTGTCACAAAACTGATGATGCCTCTCACATTGCGGATTTGTTCTTTAGAGAAGTCGTTAGGTTGCATGGCATGCCTAGGACTTTTGTTTCTGACCGTGATGTTAAGTTTTTAAGTTACTTTTGTACAAAGTTGTGGGCTAAACTTGGCACAAAATTGTTGTTTTTTACTACATGTCTTCCTCAAATGGATGGACAGACTGAAGTTGTTAATAGAACTTTAGTGACACTTTTGCGTGCTATTCTTAAGAACTTAAAGAATTGGGAAGATTGTTTGCCATTTTTTGAGTTTTCTTATAATCGTTGTGTGCATTCTACTACAAATTATTCGTCATTTGAAATTGTATATGGTTTTAATCCTTTGACTCCGTTGGATTTGATGTCTTTACCTGTGAGTGAAAGGTTGAACATGGACGGCCAAAAGAAGGCTGAATTTGTTAGGGGGATGCATGAAAAGGTCAAGGCCAACATTGAGAAGAGAAATGAGCAATATGCCAAGCAAGCCAACAAAGGGAAGAAGAAGGTGATCTTTGAGAAAGGTGATTGGGTGTGGCTCCACTTGCGGAAGGAAAGGTTTCCCGAGAAGCGTCGTTCAAAGCTACTACCTAGGGGCGACAGACCATTTCAAATTCTAGAAAGGATCAATGACAACGCCTACAAACTCGATCTACCAGGTGAGTACAATGTGAGTTCCACTTTCAATGTAAGTGATTTGTCATTGTTTGATGTAGGTGATGAACAAGATTTGAGGACAAATCCTTTTCAAGAAGGGGAGGATAATGCAAACACGGGTGATCGAGCGCAAAGGAAAGCATGGGATCCTTTGGAGTTGCCAGAGGGACCGATCACGAGAGGAAAAAAAAGCAAAGCATGGGATCCTTTGAAGAAATTTAAGGAGGCACTGCAGGGAGTCATGAGCAATCAAGGAGGGCTTACGATCAAGGATCAAAGTGCCGAAGGGTTCGTGATGCATGGGAGTGAGTTCGGGAACAAAAAGAACGTTATTCAAGCAGTCAAGAGCCTACACAGACCCGAGCACGGACCTGTACACGGGGTCCGTGTCCATTACATCCGAGAATGAAAAAATCCAGAGCGTACACGGACCCGAGCACGGACCTGTACACGGGGTCCTTGTACCTCACAGTGCCTACACGGACCTAGCTCCGGACGTCTACACGGGGTCCGTGTACTTTGCGGATTTGCGAGATTTTATTCCTTCTTTAGAGTTTTATTTTTTTGGGAGACTAGATATTGTTATCTTTTTTATATTAAAACATGATATGGACTAAAATCAACACATTATTCACATTATTATTTATTGAATATCAAACTTTGAGATTTTTCTCTCAACTTTCAAGGCTTTTGCTTTGTAATCAAAAATCAAACTTATCAAAGTTTTTAACTTTGTGGCGTTTGTCGATCGTTCTTACGTGGATTGTCAAGGGCGTGTTCTTTGAAGGTTCGTTCTAGTGTCGATTGTTTTCTTTGTGATTATTTGTTGTTAAACTTTTCATAGTTTAGAGGTGAAAATCACGCACACACTTGATTCAAAAGATCGGGACACAACACGAATCCCTTTTAACGTTATTGAATTGAGGGCGCAGTTCTAGAATAATCGTGTTTGCTTTTCTTACGTACGTGGATTCATATCATACCATCCCTACCTTATGGGTTTTAGGCAATTGATGCTTTATACTTAAAGATGCTTTAGCACATTGTGTCGTATTTGAAGTGCCAGATACAGGGTTTTTTATAGGCTTGACCTTTGCCCTGAACTTAGGTTTGAAAGAGTAAGGGAAATGGACAGTAAAATACGCCTGCCAAAGCAAGCAATGTAGTTTTTGTTAGGTCGTGCCCGTATCTACGAGGTCATATCATTTCAGTTCTTCGTAACGAAATGAAGCCATGGGATCTACGTCTTACCCCAGACGAGTTCTTTG
This sequence comes from Primulina huaijiensis, assembly GCF_012295235.1. Taxonomy (NCBI): domain Eukaryota; kingdom Viridiplantae; phylum Streptophyta; class Magnoliopsida; order Lamiales; family Gesneriaceae; genus Primulina; species Primulina huaijiensis. The sequence continues at coordinate 8,739,415 of NC_133318.1, read as the reverse complement.
TCACTGAGAAAGTCCAAAATTGTCTCGAGTGGTCACTTCTTCGTTTATGGATAAGGGATTGGCTTAAGTACTGCCATTGGTATTATAGTTTTGCTTTGTCACCTGATATCCGGATTGAGGATTTCTTTGATGCTCCCATTGGAAAATCAGACGGACTGACCCTCAGTTGGTTTAAATGTGGAAGATTTATGATATGGTAACATTGAAGCAAGTCGACTTCAAGGTACCTATAATTGAACCCCTCTGGGCGCAAGCTTGGTAATGTCTCAGATAATTCTTTCTTGGTTTTAACCTGCCGTCAAAGGTGTGATCTATCAATCTCTCACTCTTTTTGAGGGCAGACCAATGGACCCATCTCTGATTAGGACCATAAACTATTTGAAAGACTTTAGGCGTCTCCTTTGGACCCTCGCCTTGGAATAGAATCAAAGAGGATAGGGTGAGTGGAATATGTAGGTGTTGGCGGTGTTAAATTCTCTTTTCCGGTAGTAGAAGGGAAGCTCGTTAGCTCGGTCCTATAAGAAAAAGTGCAAGTTACTTCTAGGATTTCTAGTTCTTGGTCTTGTCTACTTTCCGGCTAAAGCTTCAAGTCTCAATCCGAAGTCAAAGAAAAAATAATAGAGAAATAGATACCTACTCTTCCCCAGCCTCGGTGTAGCTGAAAATCACCTATTGAGTTACTAGAGGTCCTTTCTTTTCACATGCACTAGTTTCGTCTACCCCAGCTTTCAGTAAGACTGCCTTAATGGACGAGGATGAAGTCCTTGATGCTCTCAAGTCGATGAAATCCTTGTAAATAAGATGGCATAGAATAAATCGAAAGGGCATGAAGCGGTCCTTCGAACCACAAAAAGCAAATACGCTCAAAAACGGAGTCACGCCCTCGATTCGATGAAACAAAGAAACAGTTGTGTTGTCCCGATCTTTTTGAACAAATAAGGTTGGAATATTCACCTCTAAATCACGAATAATTTAGCAACAAATATTAACGAGATAAACAATCGAAATTCAAGGGAACCTTCAAAGAACTCGCCTTTGACAACCCGAGTGAAGAACAATCGACAAACGCCATAAAGTGTTAAACTTTGATTAGTTTGACTTGAGAACACACAAAGGTGTATACAAAACCAAGCTTTGAAAGTTGAGAGAAAAACTCTAAAACTTTGATATTCAATCAATAATTATCTCAATTGTCTTAACAATGATGAAATTTTCGTCCATATATTGTTACAATATCAAAAAGATATGAAAATATAATTACCACAACAAATAGGACTCAAAAATAAGAAGGAAATAATTCTGAAATTGCGCCACGCGCATATGCGCTTCACATACCCACGCCTATGCGTAGAAGTCACTGTCTTCGCATTTGCACCATGCGCATCTGCGCGCCCCAATTCCACGCATATGCGCGTCATATATCGCGCATGTGCGAGAGGACCGCTGTCCTCTCAGACCATTTTGCACTCACATGCTTGGTTGCTCAGAACTCCTTCATTATATTCTTTGTTGAACTCCACCACTTGCTTGAATATGCTTGATTCGTCATCATTAAGCTTGATATTCCGAGACAACAATGCTTCTTAATTATTCTTCCAACCATTTGCATTCCACGCCCTGATATGAATCCACGTGCGTAAGAAAAGCAAACACGATTAAATATGAATCGCGCCCTCAATTCAATAACGAACAAGGATCTAAGTTGTTGTCCCGATCTTTTGAATCAAATATGGTTTGTGAAATTCACCTCTAAATTAAAAAACATAGCAACAAATATTCACGATAAAACAATTGAGAAAAAGACGAACCTTCAAAGTACTTGTCTTTGACAATCCGTATGAAATCAATCGACAAACTCCACAAAAACGAATCTTGAAAAGTTTGATTTTTGATGAAAACAAAGCAAAGCCTTGCAAAAGGTTTTGAGAGAAATACTCAAAAAGTTTGTATAAAACTCAATAATGTCTGAATTGTGTTCAAAATTTCGTACCAAATATTTTGTAATAATTAAGAGATATTGCAAATCTAGTTTCCCAGAAAAAAAAACTCTAAAGAAGGAAAAATTCTCGCCAAACCTCCCCGTACACGGACCCCGTGTAGACGTCTGGAGCTGGGTCCGTGTAGGCACTGTGAGGTACACGGACCCCGTGTACAGGTCCGTGCGCGTGTCTGTGTACACTCTGGATTTCTTCATTCTCGGTTGTAATGGACACGGACCCCGTGTACAGGTCCGTGCTCAGGTCCGTGTAGCCTCGGTCGTTCAAAAGTCGCTTGAATCATGTTCCGTTGGCCCTTACACGTACTCCCATGCATCACGACGCCTTCCGCACTCTGCACCTCACTTGCAATTCCTTCTCTTTTGCTCATAATTCCATGCAACGCTTCCCTGAACTTCTTCAGTCGTCCCCTCGTAATTAGTCCCTCCGGTAATTCTAAAGGATCCCATGCTTTCCTTGGAGCTTGACCATCCGTGTTCGCATCATCCTCCCCTTCTTGAAAAGGATTTGTCCTCAAATCTCGCTCATCTCCTACATCAAACAAAGAAAGATCACTAACATTAAAAGTAGAACTGATGTTATACTCACCTGGTAGATAAAGTTTGTAGGCATTGTCATTGATCCTCTCGAGGACTTGAAATGGTCCATCACCCCTCGGTAGTAGCTTTGAACGTCGCTTTTCAGGAAACCTTTCCTCTCTCAAGTGTAGCCACACCCAATCTCCCTTCTCAAATATCACCTCCGTCTTCTCTTTGTTGGCATGCTTGGCATATTGCTCATTTCTCTTCTCAATGTTGGCCTTGACCTTTTCATGCAACCCCCTAACAAATTCAGCCTTTTTTTTGCCGTCCATGTTCAACCTTTCACTTACAGGTAAAAACATCAAATCCAACGGAGTCAAAGGATTAAAACCATGCACCATTTCAAATGGCGAGTAATTTGTAGCAGAATGCACTCAACGATTATAAGCAAACTCAACAAATGGCAAACAATCTTCCCAATTCTTTAAGTTCTTCTTCAGAATAGCACGAAAAAGTGTCCCTAAAGTTCTATTAACAACTTCAGTTTGTCTATCCGTTTGAGGATGACATGTAGTAGAAAACAACAATGTTGTGCCAAGTTTAGCCCACAACGTTTTCCAAAAGTAACTCAAAAACATAACATCCCGGTCAGAAACAATAGTCCTAGGCATGCCATGCAACATAACGACTTCGCTAAAGAACAAATCCGCAATGTTAGATGCATCATCAGTTTTGTCCAAGGCTATAAAATGTGCCATTTTAGAACATCTATCCACAACAACAAATATAGAATCCCTACCCTTCTTTGTCCTAGGCAACCCCAAAACAAAGTCCATAGAAATATCAACCCAAGGTTCACTAGGGACGTGAAGTGGTGTATACAATCCATGTGGTTGTGTCCTAGACTTAGCTTGCCTACAAGTTATGCACTTATCACACACACGCTCAACATCACGTTTCATATGTGGCCAATTAAAATGTTCATGCAAAGCACTCAAGGTTTTAACCACACCAAAGTGTCCCATCAAACCATCTCCATGTGCCTCCTTAACAAGTAATTCACGAATTGAAGATTTAGGAATGCACAACCTATCTTCTCTAAATAACAAACCATGATGCAAATAAAATTTGTCATGTGGACCATGCATACAAGTTTCAAACTGTAATGCCCGAGATTTTATACTGTTAATCTGAGATGAGTATTTGATTGATTGAAATGATTATAGACAGAGCACGTTGAGATTGGATTGGAATTGTTGAGTTGTGAATATGTGCGAGGACAGAAGGTCTCGCGCATATGCGCGGCTGGTGGGCGCGCATATGCGCGAGCTGTGTGGTTCCAAGATGTGCCGAGACGAAGGTCTCGTGCATATGCGCGACAAGAGGCGCGCATATGCGCGAGGTGTCCAGTAGCCAAAGTGTTTGTCCAGAGAAGTTGGCGCATATGCGCCGAGAGAGGGCGCGCATATGCGCCAGCGGCTGAAATTGTCAAGTGCCGAGACAGAGCGTCTCGCGCATATGCGCCGGTGTAAGCGCGACCCTCACGCGCGAGACGTGTTGAACAAAGAATAAGCCACTTTCCCCTTACCATGCAAGATATATATATGAATTGGACTTCATTCTTCATTCTTCAGGAGCAAAGGACCGAGAGAAGCTTCAGAAATGCCATCAAGTTTCACCATAGCCTAGATTTTTGAATTGTGAAAGATCTAGCCGTCCGATTATCGATCCAAGTTGAGATTATTACTCCTCTCGACAAGGGCTTCGAAAGGGTATATGTTTTATTACATTCCAGCATGTTTTGATATTTATGTGTTTGAGAAATAAATATATGCTTGATAATATATGTTGTTGAGATGATGGGGCACATATATTTGACACCGGAGCGAAGAACGGATATGTTATGCGATTTTTTTCATTCCAGCATGTCTTGAGTCGAATTGTTTGGGATTTTGGAGATGTTGGAACATATTGTGATGGCTATGAGTTATGGTTGTTGATTATTGATATTTGAATCGACCGGTATCGTGAGATTTCGCCGTTATGCCGTCGAAATGTACCGAGATTGAATGTTGATCCGTATATGTACTCCTTTGAGTTAGAGGTTGATATGGTACATTGTATATATGTCTTTTCAGATTGGTATTGATAGATTGGATATCAAGATTTCAAGATTTCGACTTGTTCAAACCGAGACTACAACAAGAAAGGTATAATTCATGTTGATTCGGGAAGATACAACTCTAGTTAGATTTGATTGAGTTTCCCAAAATCACATACTAGATTTCTATACCTTGCTATGCTTGTGTTTATCTTGATTTATTTACACGCATTGAGATAGGAGAGTCATTGGCAGATTTGCCAAACTTTCTAGATGTTCGGTGGTATCGAAGCAGAGGAGAAGATTGACTCCGATTGTAGAGATTCGATACAGACATGACCGAAGTCTAGGAATAAGACGTACCGCCACCACGATTGGGAGAGTAGGTGGGAGACTTGTTACGTCTTATTCACACCGGGATCCCTAGAATTAGATATGAGTCGAGTCAAAGAATAAGAGTCGAAGAGTCCTATCTGTATTCACCAATGTGTCATTCATAATTCCTGATTCATGTGTTATGATTTTGTATTTAATGGCATGACATACATGTATACATGTTTTATACTGGGATTTGTTCTCACCGGAGGATCTGGCTGTTGTTGTGTCTGTATGTGTGCATAACAACAGGTGAGACAGGATCAGGGTCGAGAAACAGATGAGAGATCGAGATAGCGTGGAGATTTCGGGCGGAGAAGAAGAACTAGTAGTTTATTACTAGACATGTATTTAAAGTTTAAACACTAGTAGGATACTTGTAGTTGGACAAGTAAATGATACTTTTAGTTAGAGCCCGGGTCCCCACACAAACACACTCTTAAAATCCTCATCTAGCACATACAGCTCTTTCACATGCTCAAACCCCAAAATCTTAGATTCAAAGGTAGAGATTAGTACGTACCTCCATGATAGTGCGTCAGCCACTACATTCTCCTTACCTTGTTTGTACTTGATTACATATGGGAATGTCTCTATGAATGCCACCCACTTGGCAAGCCGCTTGTTCAGCTTTTGTTGCCCCTTAAGGTGCTATAGGGATTCATGATCCGTATGAATCACAAACTCCTTAGACCTCAAGTAGTGTTGCCACGTCTCTAGAGTCCTCACATGTGCGTAGAACTCCTTATCATACGTGGGATAGTTCAGGGCGGCTCCATTGAGTTTCTCGCTAAAGTAAGCCACCGGTCGACCTCCTTGCATCAAGACTCCACCAATAGCTACACCTGAAGCATCACATTCAATTTTATAGGTATTAGCAAAATCAGGTAACACAAGTAAAGGAGCATTAATTAATTTTTGCTTGATAAGATTAAAAGACTTCTCTTGCCCCTCGCCCCAATGGAATGGAACGTTCTTCTTGATTACCGCCGTCATCGGTGCTGCAAGTGTGCCAAAATCCTTTACAAACCTCCTATAGAAGCTTGCAAGATCATGAAAGCTCCGAACTTGACCAACAGTAGTAGGCGTTGGCCAATCTCGAATGGCACTTACCTTGTCTTCATCCACTTGTATACCTTGTGTGCTTACCACAAAACCAAGAAAAACAAGTTTGCTTGCACAAAAATCACATTTCTTTAAGTTAGTATACAAATGTTCAGCCCTTAATGTGATTAGCACAAGTCTCAAGTGATTAACATGCTCATGCGAGTTTTAGCTATACGCTAGGATATCATCAAAGTAAACCACAACAAATTTTCCTATGTATGCACGCAAGACATGGTTCATTAACCTCATAAAGGTGCTAGGAGCGTTAGGTAAGCCAAAAGGCATGACCATCCACTCATATAACCCGTATTTGGTTTTAAAAGCAGTTTTTCACTCATCACCTTCCTTCATCCTAATTTGGTGATAACCACCCTTAAAATCAATTTTGCTAAAGACACAAGCACCATGCAATTCATCTAACATATCATCTAGTCTAGGTATGGGATGCCTATACTTAATGGTTATGTTATTGATTGCCCTACAATCTACACACATTCGCCATGAGCCATCTTTCTTAGGAACTAGTAAAACAGATACAGCACAAGGTGACATGGACTCACGCACAAAACCCCCATCTAACAACTCACTTACCTGCTGTTGAAGCTCCTTAGTCTCTTCTAGATTGCTCCTATAAGCTGGACGATTTGGCAATGCACTCCTGGGTACCACATCAATTTGGTTCTCAATCCTCCTCAATGGTGGTAGTCCAAAGGTAGCTCTTCCGGAAATATATCATCAAATTCCTGCAAAACTGAAACAACAATGCTCGGAAAGGACCCGACTATATCACTTGTGTTAAAGAGGATCTCTTTATAAAGAATCAGCACAAGTGGTTCATGTGTGTGCATCAAATGTTTCAACTCACCTTGGGGAATGCGCCGATCAAGGCTTTCACTAGTGCCACGGGTGGGTCTGCCTAGAGTATCAGCATTAAGTGGAGGATGCCTGGGTCGTGTACCCTTTATATAATATAAGAATCTATAGTGATGCGAACACGGGTGGTCAAGCTCCAAGGAAAGCGTGGGATCCTTTAGAGTTGCCGGAGGGAACAATCACGAGAGGACGGCTAAAGAAATTCAAAGAGGCACTACAAGGGCTTATGAGCAATAAAGAAGGACTTACAAGCAAGGTGCAGAGTGCTGAAGGGTTCGTGATGCATGGGAGTAAGTTTGGGAGTCATAAGAACACCATTCAAGTGATGAACGAAGAAAACATCCAGAATGACCCTCGCCCGAGTGGTAAAATACTACCGCCCGAGCGCCAAACGTACTGACCAAGAGGTGATTTTCATAACACTCGGCGCTCGAGCGGTCATTTTCTACCGCCCGAGAGCGAATAGCCAGAAGACCTGGCGCTCGAGCGATCAAATTCTGCCACCTGAGCGCGCCTGCTGCGAGAAGAAAATCTAGTTTCCTTGTTAAGAATCCTAATTATCTTGGTAACTTGATTTTGAGTATCTTTTAGATTGTACACAATATTATGGACGAAAATTGGAACATTATGGAGATTATTGAGTTTATCAAAGTTTTTGAGTTTTCTCTCAACTTTTCAAGGCTTTAGCTTTGTTTTCAAAAATCAAACTTATCAAAGTTTTAATTTTGTGGCGTTTATCGATCTTGTCTTGCGCGGATTGTCATAGACGAGTTCTTTGAAGGTTCGATTAAGTTTCGTTTGTTTCTTTTGTGATTGTTCATTACTAAACCGCGTCGTTTAGGGGTGAATATCACGTAATTCCTTGAATCAAAAGATCGGGACATCGTAACAACGATCCTTGTTCGTTATAGAATTGAGGACGCGATTCATATTTAATCTCGTTTGCTTTTCATCGTACGAGGATTCATATCATTTGGTATCAGAGCTTAGGTCCATTGAATTCAAGTAAGTTTATCACGTTATTATCTCGTCTATTATCAGATATGTTATCCTTTCGTTCCTTTTTCAGATCTATATTTTTAGTATATCGTTCTTCGTCAGTTTTTGAAATTTTTGGTGATTTTTTGTTAGGATTTTTCGAGTAAGTACTCAGCAAAAAAAAAAAAATTATTACCAAAAATCCGAAAATCCACATTTATTTCCTTTTTGTTCTATTCCTTTTTGTGAGTCATATAAAAGTGCCTCACACAGTCAAAAAAAAATAATATTTACCTTCAAATTGCTTGTCTCCGCAGTCCAAGTGAGTCGATCACATTTGTTCACAAGTTGAACTTGATTGTTTGATATACAAATACAAAGCTTGAGCACCTTGAGGGAACCCTCGAATTTGAGTGAAAATACTTGAGTGCGAGTGAATTTTCTTTGGAGTGAACGGTGAGTATTTGTTGTGAGCAAAAAAAAAATTAGAGAGGAGTGACGAGCGATTTTCTTTGGAGTGAACGGTGAGTATTTGTTGTGAGCAAAAAAAAAATTAGAGAGGAGTGACGAGCGATACCGTGAGCATTTGGGTGAGGAACATATTGTTTTCTACTAACGTTTTCTTGCAAGTACAAACTGAAATTAAATGGAGAGGGAGGTAGGAGATAGTTCGAACCCAAGGTTATCTAAAGTACGAATGGAGGCGTTATTTGGGCATTTTAGTAGGATGATGAGGGTCGAGTTGGAGCCATTGCACAAGAGGATGAGTAGGCTTGAAGTTAGTACTAGTGGAGATAAATCTAAGCCTAAAAATATGGGTAGAGGAGAAGAAGAGGAAGATTATGATTTGGGAGGAGATGAGGAGAGCCAAAATGAAAATTGGGGTAGGAATGGAAGAGGTAGAGGATTTGGTAGAAGTAGAAGAGAAGCCACACGGGGTAGATACAATGACGGGAATAGGGAGGATGCTAATATGGGTAGTATTAAGATGAAGATTCCTTCGTTCCATGGGAAATCTGACCCGGAGGCATACTTATAATGGGAAAAGAGGGTAGAGTTTGTGTTTGAATGTCACCACTACTCCGAACAAAAGAAGGTTAGGTTGGCGGTGGTGGAATTTCTAGACTATGCTCTCATTTGGTGGGATCAATTAGTGACCACTAGGAGGAGGTATAATGAGAGACCCATTGAAACTTGGGATGAGATGAAGAGGGTCATGAGGAAGAGGTTTGTGCCCAACCACTACTATAGGGAGATGTTTAAGAGGCTACAAACTTTGAGGCAAGAGATAAGGAGTGTTGAAGACTATAAGGAGATGGAGGTAGTCATGATTAGGGCAAATATTGAGGAATATAGTGAGGCGAAGATGACTCGTTTTCTTTATGGTTTGAACAGGGAGATTCAAGATCAAATGGAGCTTCGGCACTACTTCGATCTAGACGAAATGGTGCAAATGGCCATAAAAGTGGAGCAACAACTCAAGAGGCGTGGAGTTGGCCGCACCAATCAAACCGGGGGTTCATCATCTTCTTGGCGACCAAATGTGGCAAAACGTGATGAAAACAAGGTGGTGATCAAACCCAAGGTAGAGACCAAACAAGAGGCACCTAGACAAGGAGTGCAAGGTAAATCTGAAACTCCTTCTAATCGATCTAGAGATGTTAAATGCTTTAGGTGTCAATGGTTAGGTCATATTGCTAGTGAATGTCATAATAAAAGGTTAATGATTTTAAATGACTATGGTGAGTATGAATCTCATAGTGAGGATGATGATGATGATGAGATGCCTGCATTAGAGGATCCTGACGAGGGTTATGAGGCGGTTGTAGGTGAAGCACTAGTGACTAGGCGAATTATGAGTGCCCAAGTCAAGGAGGAGGAGACTAACCAATGAGAGAACTTGTTCCATACTAAGTGTTTTGTAAATCAAAAAGTTTGCAATCTCATCATAGATGGGGGGAGTTGTACTAATGTAGCAAGTGTTGAGATGGTAGAAAAATTGGGTTTACCTACATTAAAGCATCCTCAACCCTATAGGCTTCAATGGTTGAATGATTGTGCGGAGGTGAAGGTTACAAAACAAGTGCTAGTGCCTTTTGCTATTGGGAAGTATGTGGATGAGATCTTGTGTGATGTGGTACACATTCATACATGTCATATCTTGTTGGGTAGACCTTGGCAATATGATAGGCGGGTGACACATGATGGGTTCAAGAATAGGTACTCCTTTGAATTGAAAAAAGAAACCATTGTATTACTTCCTTTGTCCCCAAAGCAAGTGTTGGAGGACCATTTGAAAAAAAATAAGAGAGATGAGGCCGAAAAAAAGAGTGAACTAAAAAGTGAGATGGCCTATGAGAATAAAAATGAAATGGCTGAAAAAAAGAGTGATCAAAAGAGTAAGACGGCCATACAAAAGAAAAATGAGAGGAAAGAGGCCAAAGAGAAATCATATATGGCCCAAAAAAGTGAATTGAAGCAATTGATGCACACACATGAACAACTTGTGTTGATTTTTTATAAAGAGATCCTCTTTAACACAAGTGATATAGCCAGGACCCTTCCGAGCATTGTTGTTTCACTTTTGCAGGAATTTGATGATATATTTCCGGAGGAACTACCTCAAGGGCTACCACCATTGAGGGGTATTGAGCACCAAATTGATTTTGTACCCAGGAGTGCATTGCCAAACCGTCCAGCATATAGGAGCAATCCGTAGGAGACTAAGGAGCTTCAGCGGCAGGTAAGTGAGTTGTTAGATAAGGGTTTTGTGCGTGAGTCCATGTCCCCTTGTGCTGTGCCTGTGTTATTAGTTCCTAAGAAAGATGGCTCATGGCGTATGTGTGTGGATTGTAGGGCAATCAATAACATAACCATTAAGTATAGGCATCCCATACCTAGACTAGATGATATGTTAGATGAATTGCATGGTGCATGTGTCTTTAGTAAAATTGACTTGAAGAGTGGTTATCACCAAATAAGAATGAGAGAAGGTGATGAGTGGAAAACTGTTTTTAAAACCAAATACGGGGTATATGAGGGGATGGTCATGCCTTTTGGCTTAACTAACGCTCCTAGCACCTTTAGGAGGTTAATGAATCATGTTTTGCGTGCACACATATGAAAGTTTGTTGTTGTTTATTTTGATGATATCCTAGTGTATAGCAAAAACTTGGATGAGCATGTTAATCACTTGAGACTTGTACTAATCACACTAAGGGCTGAGAATTTATATGCTAACTTAAAGAAATGTGATTTTTGTACGAGCAAACTTGTCTTTCTGGGTTTTGTGGTAAGTTCACAGGGTATACAAGTCGATGAAGACAAGGTAATTGTAGAACCCGTAACTTAGACTACGTATAAGCCATGCATAATTCTAGTATTTTAAATGATTTTATTTCATGAGTATTTAAATGATTTTTCCTTAAGTTAATTATTTCATGCAGCAGTTTGTTTTTTTTATCATTTCAGTTATTTCAGTGAGGCCGGACTGGAGTTGGAGCTTAGAGATAAAATTTAAGATTCAGAAAATATTTCCGGAATTTATTTTAGCTAGCAAGTAAGTTAATTTAAGTTAAAAGGGGAGTTTAATGAATTATTTAAGTTACTTGAGGTGAGTAGAAAATAAATTCATTTAAGTTCCTTAATTAAGGGGTTAGTTCACTAAATTATTTAAAGGATAGGTAAGGCTTATAAGGGTTATAAATTTAGTAAATAATCAACATTTCCCCTCCATATATTAGTGAATTTTCGGCCCTTAGTATCTAGACTAGTCATTGCCAACTCATCGCCCTTTTGACCCATTCTTTGTTGAGTTAGCATACTAATCTTTTTAATTCTTTATCCACCTTAATTAATTAATTATTAACCAATATCCTAACCTAGTCTAGCATGAAGAATCGGTCACCCCATCCATTTCTCTCCCCAACAAATATTTGTTAGCAACCAAAATTCAAATTTCAAAAAAATAAAATGGAGACTTGGTCTTGCTTTTTCCACCTATATTGCACTCATTTTCCCTCACTCTCCTAACCATCACTTCCCCTCCCCCATGACCAAAATTCAGAGGCATTTCAGAGTGTAAAAACCGTGAGCATCCTAGCAAGAATTAGGAGAGAAAATCGAGTAGCAAGCAAGAAAAGAAAACGCTCCACCTCCTCCGCGCCGTATCGTCTCGTTCTTTCGTTTTTCTTTCAAACAAAACCAGGCATGCATATATCCTTCCTTGACTCTTCAATCAAGTCATACTATCATCATTTTGATGTTTCATGATCATCCTTTCATGTAAAAACTGAAATATTGATGAATCATTTTCAAAAAGTAGTGCAGATTTTTGTTGCCTTCACTCCATGCTTCACGGTTTGCTTGTTTTTGTGAGTACAGTGGATAATTCGATTCCAGGCTCCTAAGGCGACTTATAGACATGTAATAGGATGTATTAGGATCACTTTGGTCCATTCATTCGAGCCCCACACCCACTGGAAACAAGAAAAGACAGCAGCTTCCCATTCTTGCCATATTGAGTTTCGATTTTCTCATGTTGCTGTCAAAGGGAAATGAATCTGATCTTGGCTGCCCTAAGGGCTTATAGCCATGGTTGTATCACTTCCCTAGCATGTCTAAGACGTGACTAAGTCGCCCTTTTGGTGGCTCGGTCCATGGTTACTCGGTTTTCAACTAAAACATCAAGAACAGACCTCCCCTCTCGGCCCCTTCGTTTTTTTTTGACAGCATGTGTTGTTTAAATTTTGTGGAATGGTGTGGATCTTGATTGGCCTATGGCCCTTAGCCACGGTTCATACCATGCCCCTAGATGTCTAGATTGTGCCATGGTCAATCAAATGGCCACTGGAACGACATGAGACAACAAATGAATCACAACAGCCCACGCGCAGGTTTGGCTCTCGGTGGGGAAGTTTCGGTTGTGCATGGTGTGGTTTGGATTGTGGCTGGCCTAGGGCCCTTAGCCATGGTTCAAATCATTCCTTGGGATGGTGTTGAGAGGCTCTGGTTGGTGGTTCAAGCCCCAATGGCCAAAAGTCTAGCAAACGACGCAAGGAATCAAGACGCTGCTGCTGTATTTTTTTGACAGCAAGCGACGTCGCATTTCAGAGGCGTGTTCCAGGTTCTTGGTTGGCTTTTAGCCCATGGCCTTGGACTGGACATTGCCTCATCAAGTTAGGAAGGCCACATTTTTGGCCGTTCCTGATTCGGATCATTTTTGAGGTCGTACGAGAATTTACAGTGCGATGTGCCAAATTGACTCTCGAAAGAGCGTTTCATGTTTTGGCCTCCATTCACCTAGATTTCGGCCCTCACCATTTTAGGAGCATTATTTGATCATTTTAGACATATTTTAATCATGAATACATGATGGTTCAGTGTTGGTTTGGGTTGGCTCGGAGTCATGATTTAATACGAAGTCGGTAGGCGTAAGTGTCACATTTTTGAAGGCTATTGTATAATTTGGTCCCATAAATCTATTGCATATTTTCATGGCATATTTAGGTTGCAGCGAGCCTGGGAGCGATCCAATCCAAGCAGTAAAATGGGTACAGAATATTTAATTCAGTTATTTAATTATATTACGTGCAAAAATACAAATTTTGAGATTTATGCGATATTGCTTGTGGTCACTTTACTATCATGCTTAAGTACGGTCCCCAGTATCGGCCCGGTCACCAGTTACCGGTCAGTTCAGTTGTTTCACCCAGTACTGTGGCAGTAGTCTGATCAGACGTAAATCCGATCCCCAGTATCGGTCCGGTCACCAGTATCGGTCAGCTCAGTTCAGTTCAGTTCAGGGACCACTTGCGTAGACCATAATCTCACAGAAAATTATTATATGCTATTTCAGTACAGGGCTCCAAGGAGCAAACAGTTTCACTATGATTTTCAGTTCAGCTATGCACGTATTATAATTAATCATGACACGACATTTTACGATATGCCTCATGACATGAAATTTTACTCCCATGCAATTTTACTATATTTACTCGTTATTTACGATATATGCATGTTGAGTCTTTAGACTCACTAGACTTGATTGTTGTAGGTACTGATGATGTCGGGATCGAGGGCGGGGACCAGTGAGCTAGCTCGAGTCGGCAGTAGTGGCACCCGAGGACCTCAGTTTCAGCACTTGCCATTTTGATGCTCAAATATTTTATTAGTTATTGAATACTTTAACTTGTTATTTTGGCAAGTAATAATTTCTTCCGCTGCTGTTTTGAACGTTAAATATTTTATCAGTTTTTGGTATGAATGAGGCACTCCATTTATTCTAAAAAAAAATAATAAATTTAAATTTTCCGCAAATTTTCAAGTAAGGATTTTTAGGCCTCTACAGTAAGTGCCATTCGAGATTGGCCAACGCCTACTACCGTTGGTCAAGTTCGAAGTTTTCATGGTCTTGCAAGCTTCTATAGGAGGTTTGTAAAAGATTTTAGCACACTGGCAGCACCAATGGCGGCGGTGATCAAGAAGAACGTACCATTCCATTGGGGCGAGGAGCAAGAGAAGTCTTTTAATCTTATTAAGCAAAAGTTAATTAATGTTCCTTTTCTTGTTTTACCTGATTTTGCTAATACCTTTGAAATTGAATGTGATGCTTCAGGTGTAGGTATTGGTGGAGTCTTGATGCAAGGAGGTCAACCGGTGGCATACTTTAGCGAGAAACTCAATGGCGCCGCCCTGAACTATCCCACGTATGATAAGGAGGTCTACGCACTTTTGAGGACTCTAGAGACGTGGCAGCACTACTTGAGACCTAAGGAGTTAATGATTCATACGGATCATGAACCCCTAAAGCACCTTAAAGGGCAACAAAAGCTGAACAAGCGGCATGCCAAGTGGGTGGCATTCATAGAGACATTCCCCTATATAATCAAGTACAAACAAGGTAAGGAGAATGTAGTGGCCGACGCACTATCACGGAGGTACGTACTAATCTCTACCTTAGAGTCTAAAATTTTGGGGTTTGAGCATGTGAAAGAGTTGGATGTGCTGGATGAGGATTTTAAGAGTGTGTTTGAAACTTTTATGCATGGACCACATGAAAAATTCTATCTGCATCATGGTTTCTTATTTAAAGAAGATAGGTTGCGCATTCCTAAATCTTTCGTTCGTGAATTACTTGTTAGGGAGGCACATGGGGGTGGCTTGATGGGGCATTTTGGTGTGGCTAAAACTTTAAGTGCATTGCATGAACATTTCTATTGGCCACATATGAAACGTGATGTTGAGCGTGTTTGTGAAAAGTGTATAACTTGTAAANGGAGAGATTCTATATTTGTTGTTGTGGATAGATTTTCTAAAATGGCACATTTTATTGCTTGTCATAAAACTGATGATGCATCTAACATTGCGGATTTGTACTTTAGAGAAGTCGTTAGGTTGCATGGCATGCCTAGGACTATTGTTTCGGATCGTGATGTTAAATTCTTAAGTTACTTTTGGAAAACATTGTGGGCTAAACTTGGCACAAAATTGTTGTTTTCTACTACGTGTCATCCTCAAACGGATGGACAAACTGAGGTTGTTAATAGAACGTTAGGAACACTTTTGCATGCTATTCTTAAAAAGAACTTAAAGAATTGGGAAGAATGTTTACCATTTGTTGAGTTTTCTTATAATCGTTGCGTGCATTCTACTACCAATTATTCGCCGTTTGAACTTGTTTATGGTTTTAATCCTTTGACTCCGTTGGATTTGATGTCTTTAGCTATGAGTGAAAGGTTAAACATGAATGGCAAGAAGAAAGCTGAATTTGTTAGGAGTTTGCATGAAAAGGGCAAGGCCAACATTGAGAAGAAGAATGAGCAATACACCAAGCAAGCCAACAAGGGGAAGAAAAAAGTGGTGTTTGAAAAGGGTGATTGGGTATGGCTACACTTGAGGAAGGAAAGGTTTCCTGAGAAGCGACGTTCCAAGCTAATACCGAGCGGTGATGGGCCATTTCAAGTCCTCGAAAGGATCAATGACAATGCCTACAAACTGGATCTACCAGGTGAGTATAACGTTAGTTCTACTTTTAATGTTAGTGATCTTTCTTTGTTTGATGTAGGTGATGAACAAGATTTGAGGACAAATCCTTTTCAAGAAGGGGAGGATGATGCGAACACGGGTGGTCAAGCTCCAAGGAAAGCATGGGATCCTTTAGAGTTGCCGGAGGGACCAATCACGAGAGGACGGCTAAAGAAATTCAAAGAGGCACTACAAGGGCTTATGAGCAATAAAGAAGGACTTACAAGCAAGGTGCAGAGTGCTGAAGGGTTCGTAATGCATGGGAGTAAGTTTGGGAGTCATAAGAACACTATTCAAGTGATGAACGAAGAAAACATCCAGAATGACCCGCGCCCGAGCGGTAAAATACTACCGCCCAAGCGCCAAACGTACTGACCAAGAGGTGATTTCCAGAACACTCGACGCTCGAGCGGTCATTTTCTACCGCCCGAGCCCGAATAGCCAGAAGACCTGGCGCTCGAGCGGTCAAATTCTGCCGCCCGAGCGCGCCTGCTACGAGAAGAAAATCTAGTTTCCTTGTTAAGAATCCTAATTATCTTGGTAACTTGATTTTGAGTATCTTTTTGATTGTACACAATATTATGGACGAAAATTGGAACATTATGGAGATTATTGAGTTTATCAAAGTTTTTGAGTTTTCTCTCAACTTTTCAAGGCTTTAGCTATGTTTTCAAAAATCAAACTTATCAAAGTTTTACCTTTGTGGCGTTTGTCGATCTTGTCTTGCGCGGATTGTCAAAGACGAGTTCTTTGAAGGTTCGATTAAGTTTGATTGTTTCTTTTGTGATTGTTTATTACTAAACCGCGTCGTTTAGGGGTGAATAGCACGTAATTCCTTGAATCAAAAAGATCGGGACATCATAACAACGATCCTTGTTCGTTATAGAATTGAGGACGCGATTCATATTTAATCTCGTTTGCTTTTCATCGTACGAGGATTCATATCATATAGTGACCCGGCCTCCCTAGTAGGTGGAAAAATGTTGCCGAAGGAAGGCGGAATGGGGAGTAAGAGCGAGAATAGCATGAATGAAAACCACGCAAGTACTATCCACTGACTTCGAAGACAAGAATGGGCGGACCGACAAAAAACCTTTGATTTGGTATTTCACAGTTATGAAGCCAAGGGCGGGCAAAACTATGGATGATAAAGGCAGAGATCTCTAACAACTACAGGAGGAAGCGAAAGACCCAGCCGCTCGTGTTTTGCCGGCATTTTCTTTCTGATGTCCGCACTAGATCCTTGTGTTGCAAGTGAAAGTACCCGATCAGTCCTGGTAGTAACTAAACGAAAGGAAGGGAAGAATGCTAGTGAGTAGGTATCAGTAGGTTGCTTGCTTCCTCAAGACAAGAAAGTTTAAATCGTATTGAATATTACCGTAGGAAGGAAGCCTATAAATAGCAGAGACAAGCATCTGAAGAAATATATAACGCACGATACACATTGAAAATCAGTTGTGAAACGTGAACGAGAAATTCTCTTACTGTTACTATGCTAAAATTCAAGCTCACGCTTATCATATACATTCATAACTTTCAAGCTATCTTTCGAGCACTTCAGCACATTGTGATTACTGTAAAACTTGATCCTAGAGATCAGTTGTGCTAAGTTTTTCATTCGAAGTAAACTGAGTTGTACACTAAGAGTTTCAGTCTTGGCATTGTTAAGTCCAAATAGAAGTGGGTATTTACAAGTCTTGTATTGATCAAAGTCTTTTAGTGGAAATCCTATTTTCGTGACAGAAAGAGTAACGTAGGAGTAATTGAAATCTCCGAACATCCAGAAACAAAACTTGTGCATCTTTTAAGCTTTTCAGTTACTATATTCTATCTCTCAGTCAGTTTTATTCCGTACTTAACAGTTAACTGATTGTGATCGACTGACAAGATCTTGTGAATTAGTTTCTCACTAAACTGATTCAAACCTTCGAAAAAGAGTCAAATTCCGTGAGTGTTTATTCAACCCCCAATTCTAAACACTCTTCTTACTTCAACCGTTCCTATCAAATACCTTCTACTAATCATGGAAGCTAGTGTGGCCAATGCATTAGCGTGATCTACGACCAGCCTTGCAATTCTGCATGTTGAACTTCTTCAGCAGATTATTGGCATATTTCTCTTGAGAGATGAAAATGCCAGAGGTAGCACTGCTACCATCCCTAGGAATTAATTCATCAACCAAACATCTGAAAGCTGCTCATCATATCTTTCAAGATCAAATTGTGGGGACCCAGACGCTAATTCTTTTCCTTAATCGTTATTAATATCAAATACACAATTAAGTAATGTGGGACATAAAATTTTTTTTTTTTAAATGCAATGCGGAAACGTAATGTACATATAAATCTAAACGTACAATTCCTGTACTAAATACATTTACTAGGTTCAACGACATATCAGTGCTGAATCCTAATCTACTTCTGAGCCCGGATCTCCACGCTATCTATTCCAGCCTCGTTCTCTTCTTGACCCCGATCCTGTCCCACCCATTGTCATGCACACATACAAACAAGACAACAGCCGGATAACTCCAGTGAGAATTACATTCCCAGTATAAACCATGTATACATGCAATCATACCGACAATATAAAAGCATATAACAGGCATTCATAACATGTATCAAACTCAGAAACATGAATCAAATATTCATCGCATGTATCAAAATCTGAAACATGAATCAATATCAATAATAAATCATATTCTAAAGATGTACCATAATCAGGAACATAATTCAAGATCAAGCAATGAATCACTCTCCGTGATTCTCAGACTCAGACTCGACTCAGTCCTAATCTAGGGATCCCGATCTGAATAAGAACATACACCCACCTACACTCCCGATCGGGGTGGTAGTACGTTCTTATTCACGAACTTTGGCCCTTTCCATATCGACCATCAGTAATAGAAGCAACTCTAATTCTATCCACTTCGATATGACCAAACGTCCGATGTCCTGACCTATCCGTCAAAGACTATGGCACTTCCGCCATAAACTATTCTGTGACAAAGTGCAATGGGCCAATGACGATTCCTCACCATCGGGCCCTTCTGTCACAAGACCAATCATTTAATACATGCTATCTATAAATCAATAGAACAAGCATATCAATTCATTAATTGCAAATATCAATGCAATAAAATAAAGTATGTGATTTAGGGAAACTCGAGTCAAACCTCACTCAAGTTGTGCAATCCCAACTCAACATTAATTTACACCTTTATCTTCTCCGTTTGACGAAGTCGAAGTCTCGAATTCAACTCTGTCCATACCCAATCTTGCAATGACAATATCGATATATAACTCTATTCAATACCTGTTCTGATCAATACTCAAATCAAAACACAACCTTATCAATGTCACGATACAACAATACAATTTCAATCAATACTGAATCTGATCAATATCATTCTACTGATGTTTCGACGGCATAATAATACAGTATCGATAACCCCGTCACTCTCAACATCACAGATATAATAACAAAACTCATAATCAATAACAATACAACTCTGATGTCGAATCTCAATCAAATCAACTCCGAAAATCATAACAATTACCTACACAATCTGTTCATCGATCTGACTTCAATTATACGATGTCTACTATATCAAGAACACTATATATCAATCACATCTGATTCTGGAAATGTCATAATTTCAAATCATGTCTAAATGTAACAAAACTTACGTCCAGTTGTAACCTGCGCCGATAGGAACACAGTACTGAAGTCGGATTGTAATTCGGACGGCCGGATCTGCCCCAATCACAAATCTAAAGTTCTTAACCTCCCACGACCCTTTTCTCGAAATTCTGAAGAGGAAAGGAATTTGCTATAAATATATATATTGCATGTGGAGACCAAGTAGCTCATTGCATGTTCTGCACGTCTCACGCTCGGGCGGACATAAGTTACCGCTCGGGCGCGGAAGTTTCTGCCGAGATACTCAGCTGAACATCTCCTGGCGCTCGGACGATAATATTCTACCGCTCGGGCGCGAGATGTTATGTCCGAGACATATCCTTATTAACCATTGGCGCTCGGGCGCCGAACCTTCTGTCCGAGTATTCCTCTTGTTCAACATTGGCGCTCGGGCGGTCTTTTCCTACCGCTCGGGCGCCAAATGTTCTGTCCAACCTCTTGGCTTATAATACACCGACTCCCGGATTCTCCTTTCACGTCTTATTTTAGCTCCTGAAATCTCAATTCTGTCAATTAATCAATATCTGATTACATTACTAGAATCTCGGGCATTATAGAAATAAAGGTTTTTATGCCCGTGACAATAAGATCATCCACATAGAGTTCGAGAATGAGAATCTCAGATGTGGATTGACTTTTCATATACAATGCTGGCTCACTGCAGCTCCGCCTGAAACCTTGACTTATAAAATAAGAATAAACCTTGCTGTACCAAGCTGTTGGAGCGGCCATAAAGAAAGAGCATTTTTCAGCTTGAGGACTTTCTTTTCTTGTCTTTTCACAACGAATCCAAGGGGTTGCTTTATCTTCTTGAAGATGACCATTGTTGAAGAAAGATTTGATTTGACATCAAGTTGATACACCTTCCATCCTTTTTGAGCAGCCAATGCTAAGATAGCTCTAACTCTTTCTTGTCTTGAAACTGGTGCAAAGGTCTCATTATCATCGACTCAATACTGCTGTGTGTACCCCTTCACCACCAATCTATCTTTGTATTTTTGCATTGAACCATTAGTGTTTCATTTGATTTTGAAACCCATTTAACCCCAATGGCATCTTTGTGAGCAGGCTTTTTCACTAACTCTCATGTATTATTATTCTAAATCATTCTTCTTTCTTCCAGAATACCATTTTATCCACTCCTCTGAATTCCATCCACCTTCGTTCCCGTCTTTGTGTGTTTATTGGGGATGGGCCAAATTACAAAGGTTATCTCCTTATCTTAATTGACCTAGCTTGATTATATGAAAAAAATAAAAAGATGAAGTTGATTTTTAGAATATAAAAGGGATTCCTTCTCTTATCCTTTATATAGCTCGTCGTTGGAACCTCTTTTGGAACTGCTTGATATAGCTTACTGGACACTTTCAGAGATCATATTAGGCGCTTCAATGCTGGAGGAGACTTCTTCGAGATGCATTTGACCGACCGCGAGGACTATGTAGAATGGTATCCGTTAGTGTTCACAACACAGGACCGATCCTTCCTCCACACATGAGGATAAGGTCGAAATACGCGAGCAGAGGAGGTCAGGCTGCTTCACGGATTACTGAGCTGAGGAGAGACCTGTATACTATTATCCAGGAGCGCGACACTTCTTTAAGTTTTTTCTTCTTGTATGAATCTTCCTTATTTATAAAATGGAAAATTTATTCCCACAAAGCCACCCTCAACAGTAGATACTGTTGATTCGGTTGATGCGGAACAACATAAAATAGTTGCTTCCGTTAAAGACCCATCACCAGCAGTGAGACTAGTGCTATCATCCTTACCTGTTCCAGCATCCCTTAGCGTTGATCCTGCAACGGCTTCACTTAACAAAAAAGGCCAGTAGCCAGCCATTGATCTTGTCAATCTACCCGGCGGTGGAATGTGGGGACCCGGATAATAATCATATTCTTAATCGTCATTGGGACTAATTAATCAATTATAATAAACAGGGACTAATTTTTTTTTTTAAATATAATATCAAATGCGGAACGTAATGGAATCACTCTACTATACATATCAGTATAAAAGTAAAGTACAAGTCTTGTACTATATACAATCATTTACAAACTAAGGTTCAACTACTAAATATCAAGTATTCAACCCTATCTCAGATCAAGTCCGTAGTCTCCACTCTAATCACGATCTCTATCTTCATCTCCTTGACCCCGAACCTGTCCCACCGGTTGTCATGCACACATACAAACACGACAACAGCCGGATAACTCCGGTGAGAATAAATCCCAGTATAAATCAACGAAACATACAATCATATAATTCATATAAAGAATAAAGCAGATATCAGTTATATATCAAATCTGAAACATAACTAATATCAAACTATCAATCATACTCGTGACTCCACGACTCAGACTAGACTCAATCCTAGTCTAGGGATCCCGGTTTCCAGACTTTGGTATTCCTACATCGACCAACAGTAATAGAAGAAACTCCGATTCTATCCACGTCGATATAACCAAACATCCAGTGTCTTGACCTATCCGTCACAGACTGTGGCACTATAGCCAATACACTATCTTGTGACATCGTGCAATGTGCCCGTGGCGATCCCACCACTGTCAGGCACTTCTGTCACAAGATCACTCGTCTAGTACTCATCTAACAAATGCTTTCTATAAATCAATAGAACAAGCATATCAAATCAAATCAATGCAAGTAATATCAAATAGTATGTGATTTAGGGAAACTCAAGTCCAATCCGACTCAAGTCGATCTCCCGATACACATTGACTTATACCTTTCTTGTCGTAGTTCTGACGAAGTCGAAGTCCTGAATTCGAAGCTATCAATACCAATCTGAAATGACGTGTCGAATAGGAACAATATCAATATACAACACATATCAGTACTCATTCTAATTCAATATCGACAGCATAACTGTATAATATTGATATCCCCGTCAACTCAGACAACAACAGATATCAATTACAAATCATAACCAATAGTCAATACAATCGATAATCTCAGAAATCTGAATAATCTCAATTCAATAGCTGAAAAATCATAACAATTGTATAAATAATCTGTTCTTCAATCTGTTCTTGGTTCTACGATGTCTAATATCTCAAGAACATCATATATCAATCCTATCCGACTCTGACAATATCATAATTTCAAACCATAACAAAACATAAGAAAACTTACGTCCTTTTGTAGCTCTAGACGAGAGGAACACGAAAATATGTTCGTATCTAAATTCTGACGGACGGATTTTGCGCAACCTTCAAATTTCTAAACTACAAGGCGTAAGGATTTTGCGGAGCTTTTCTCGTTCCTTCTTTTCCTTTCTGAAGCACTTGGAGACATTATATATATATATCTCTTGCATGGCTAGGACAAGTGGCTTAGTCTTCTTGTTTCTCAGGCGGCGATCGGGCGGTCATAAGTTACCGCTCGGGCGCGGAACGTTCTGCCTGAGTGCTCACTCGTTATCCACTGGCGCTCGGGCGGTCAAAAACTACCGCTCGGGCGCCAAACGTTCTGTCCAAAGGCAAAGCTGGTGGTGCACTGGCGCTCGGGCGGTCCTTTTCTACCGCTCGGGCGCCACAAGTTCTGTCCAACTTCTTGGCTTGTATTGCACCGACACCCGACTACCCCACTCGAGCTCCTACAACACTTCCGATTACAGTAATTAAATCGCGGGCATTACATTTCTCCCCCCCTAAGATACGATTTCGTCCTCGAAATCACAGACAATCAATTCATATCAGAAAGAAATGTAAAACAGAAGCTAAATAGGAAACTCACATCATCGAAATAACTTTGGGAATCTCTGCCTCATATCTGACTCAGTCTCTCAGGTAGATTCTTCGATGCCATGACGACTCCACTGAACTTTCACAAGTGGAATAGTCTTCGTTCTGAGCTGCTTTTCTTTATGATCGAGAATTTGTATTGGCTTTTCGAAGTAACTCAGTGTCTCGTCAAGCTCGGCCTTATCGGGCTGAATAATATGTGAAGCATCAGAAATATACTTTCGCAATAAAGATACATGAAAGACATCATGTATTCCAGATAATGAAAGCGGTAATGCAAGTCGATAGGCACGATAGAAAATAGAAATGTTCATGCAACGCACTTAAAGTTTTTGCCACACCAAAGTGTCCCATCAAACCACCCCCATGTGCCTCCCTAAAAAGTAATTCACGAATGGATGATTTAGGGATGCTCAACCTATCTTCTCTAAACAAGAAACCATTATGCAAATAGAATTTCTCGTGTGGTCCAAGCATACAAGTTTCAAACACACTCTTAAAATCCTCATCCAGCACATACAACTCTTTCACATGCTCAAATCCCAAAATTTTTGATTCCGAGGTAGAGATTAGTACGTACCTCCGGGATAGTGCGTCGGCCACTACATTTTCCTTACCTTGTTTGTACTTGATGATGTATGGGAACGTTTCAATGAATGCCACCCACTTAGCATGCCGCTTGTTCCGCTTTTGTTGCCCCTTAAGGTGCTTTAGGGATTCATGATCCGTATGAATCACAAACTCCTTAGGCCTTAAGTAGTGCTGCCACGTCTCTAGAGTCCTCACACGAGCGTAGAACTCCTTATCATACGTGGGATTGTTCAGGGCGGCTCCATTTAGTTTCTCGCTAAGGTACGCCACCGGTCGACCTCCTTGCATCAATACTCCACCAATACCTACACCTGAAGCATCACATTCAATTTCAAAGTTATTAGCAAAATCAGGTAAAACAAGTAAAGGAGCATTAATTAACTTTTGCTTGATAAGATTAAAAGACTTCTCTTGCTTCTCGCCCTAATGGAATGGGACGTTCTTTTTTATCACCGCCATCATTGGTGCTGCCAGTGTGCTAAAATCTTTTACAAACCTCCTATAAAAGCTTGCAAGACCATGAAAACTTCGAACTTGGCCAACAGTAGTAGGCGTTGGCCAATCCCGAATATCACTTACCTTGTCTTCATCAACTTGTATCCCCTGTGAACTTACAACAAAGCCAAGAAAGACAAGTTTGTTTGTACAAAAATCACACTTCTTAAGGTTAGCATATAAACTTTCAGCCCGTAGTGAGATTAGCTGTAATGCCCAAGAATTGTAGGTTGATAAGATGAGATTATGAAGTTTGCATGAAAGGACACCGCCCCCGCGCCCCAGTTTCTACCGCACCCGCGGTATAAGGGCAGAAAGTAGAGTTTTGAATACAAGAGAGACCGCACCCGCGGTCCAAGACATACCGCACCTGCGGTTGTAACTCATGAAACGTGAAGAATTACAGTAGGGTCACCGCACCCGCGGTCCAAGACATACCGTACCCGCGGTCGCTGTTTCTGAATTTTTAGATGGGGATGCCGTGAGCTGAGCGCACCCGCGGTGAAATGCTACCGCACCCGCGGTGCGACGTGTTGAGTGAAAAATAAAACATGTGTCCTAGCCATGCATATATAATGTGTACTTAGTCTCATTCCTTCGAGATTTGCAGCCAGAAATTGAGAGAGAAACCTCCATAGCTAAAGCTTCATTTCACCTTGGATTTGTGATTGTACATGATCCGGCCATCCGATTTTCAATCCAAGTGTAGATTCTTGCTCTTCTCATTACTAGCTTCAAGAGGATGTAAGTATCTTTTAGTTTCAGCATGTTTGGGAGTTTACATATTGGGGAAATTCTGATATGCTTGTAATTATGTTTTCTCGAGATCATTGACATCGTAGAAACGTAAACGAATCGAGAAAGTGATACCATATGTGATTGTTATGAGTTTTTCAGCATGTATTGGGTGGAAATGATGCAGATTTGGAGATCTTGATATATAGATTATGATGGTTGTGAGTTGAGGATTTGACTTGTTGATATATGTTGCGATTTGAGTTGATCGGTATTGAGAAATCACGCCGTTATGCCGTCGAATTGTATTGAGATTGAATAATGAGTTGTACAAGACTTGCTTTGAGTTGTGTCTTGATAGATTATATCTATACATTGTCATTTCAGATTTGTTGTGATAAGCTTCAACATCGAGACCTCGACATTTCTAAAGACTACGACGAGAAAGGTATAATTCATGTTGATTCGGGAAGATATAACTCGAATTAGATCTGATTTGAGTTTCCCAAAATCACATACTAGATTGTTATCTTTTTATATGTTGATGCTTTGTTTATAGATTTATATTCAAGCATTTAAGATAGGAGAGTCATTGGCAGACTTGCCAAGCTAGACGTTCGGTGATATCGACGCATAGGAGCAGATTTCCTCCGATTGTAGACACTCGATACAGACAGGACCGAAGTCTAGGAATAAGACGTACCGCCACCACGATTGGGAGAGTAGGTGGGAGACTTGTTACGTCTTATTCACACCGGGATCCCTAGACTTAGATATGAGTCGAGTCAAAGAATAAGAGTCGAAGAGTTTTATCTGTATTCACTAGTGTGTCATAATTACTGATTTATGTGTTATGATTTTGTATTTAATTGCATGACATGCATGTATACATGTTTTATACTGGGATTTGTTCTCACCGGAGTTTCCGGCTGTTGTTGTGTCTGTATGTGTGCATAACAACAGGTGGGGCAGGATCAGGGTCGAGACGAGGATGATTGAGAGGTGATAGTGTGGTGATCACGGGCGTAGCAGAAGAAACTAGTTGTTGTATTAGACATGTATTAATACTTTTAAACACTAGTTTGATTGTATGAACGAAACGAGACATGTATTTGCTTTTAATGAAATGAAATAAATTTTATGTATGTGTGTTATGTTAAAAGCAAATTTTTGACCCACAATTTCTAGCAAAGATCCACTTAATCCCAAAGATAATTGAGTTAGAGCCCGGGTCCCCACAACAGGTGGTATCAGAGCCGTAGGTTCTGTATACACTGAGATATAAGAGAGTGAGCGGGGTAGATCGAGTCGTCTTCCTTGCTTATATCATTCTAGCACACGTCATGATTTATTGCTTTCACGATGATATGTTGTATTGTTATCTGAGTTGATCACAGCATTTACTTGCCAAGACTGAATCAGAACCGATTCTGGATCAGAGGTATATGATCATAGGAGGACTGAGACAGATTGTATGGACTGTATACTAATCCGTTTGATAATCAGATATGCCTCCTCGACGAGTACCACAACCAGTAGCAGGTCGGGCACCAGAACAGGGCAATACTTCCAATGATCCGATGGATGTGACCGCTACACCGATGGAGACCTTGTTAAAGCGGTTTTAGTCCTTATGACCACCGACACTGAAGGGCACAGAAAATTCAGTTGAGTGTGAAAGCTGGTTAGATGATATCGAGATGTTATTTGATTCTCTTGACTACACCGATGAACGACGAGTTAAATTAATAGGGCATCAGTTGCAAGAAATTGCGAAGAATTGGTGGCTTACCACAAAGAGGGTCTTGGAGCATCGGGGTGCAGAGGTAACTTGGAAGGTGTTCAAGACAGAGTTCTATCAGCGATTCTTTCCCGTCTCCTACCGAAAAGACAAAGGTGCTGAATTTGCCAACCTGAGACAGGGACAGCTGAACATCGAGGAATATGTGGCTAAGTTCTCCACATTGCTCCTATTTGCTCCCCACGTTGCTGGGAATGACGAGGCCGTTGCGAATCAGTTTATCAATGGCTTGAATCCGGAGATATTCACCTTGGTGAACACGAGACGACCCAACAATTTTTCTGATGCCTTGAACAGGGCGAAGGGAGCAGAAGCCGGGTTGCTTAGGCAACGAAGCACTTCTTATACCACTCAGCCTCCTAGACCACCCCAGCCCTCGGGTCAGTATTAGCAACCACCTCCCAAATTCGAGAGTGGTGGTAGCAGCAGCGGGAGTAAAGACAGTTTGAAAGTGAAGGGGAAGCAGTTCAAGAAATCAGGGAGCAGTTCGTCGATCTCCAGTGGGCCGAGACAAACAGGGTCGGGCCAGAGATCAGAGTATACAGGGGTTCACTGTAGTTATTGTGGAGGTAGACATACCACCGAACAGTGTCAGGGCGTGATGGGTCGCTGCAACATTTGCAGACAGCAGGGCCACTTCGCCAGGGTCTGTCCACAGCGAGATGCACAGCAGACTCAGAGTGTAGGAGCATCAGGCTCTATAGCTCAGCCTGAGAGGCAAGCTTCATCTGTTCATTCATTCCAGCCAGCCCCTGCATCTACACAGCCCAGAGCTCGAGGTGGCCAGACAGTGAGCCAACCTCCTAGACAGCAGGCTCGAGTGTTTGCGCTGACAGAAGAGCAGGCTCAGGATGCCCCTGATGACGTGATAGCAGGTAATTGTTCGTTTTGCGGTTATCCTGCTTATGTTCTGATAGACACAGATGCATCACATACATTTTTATCTGAGCGTTTTGCATTGACATATGCATTACCTATTGAGTCGTTGTCTACTGTAGTGTCTATCTCTTCTCCTTTGGGGACAGGGTTGATATCAGTGACATCTGTTAGATCATGTTTACTACAGTATGATGGGCATGAGATAGATTTAGACTGTATTGTACTTGGGTTATCTGATTTTGATTGCATTATTGGTATCGACATGCTAACCAAGTACAGAGCGACAGTAGACTGTTTCCACAAGATTGTTAGATTCAGACCAGAGATGGCTGAAGAGTGGAAGTTCTACGGCAAAGGGTCTAGAGCTAGGATTCCTTTGATTTCAGTATTGTCTATGACTCGATTACTACAGAAAGGAGCAGAAGGGTTCCTTGTCTATTCAGTTGATTTACTGAAATCGAGTCCTACCTTGGCAGATGTGCCAGTGGTTAGCGAGTTTGCAGATGTGTTCCCCGATGAGATTCCGGGATTGCCTCCAGTCAGAGAGGTAGATTTTAGCATCGACCTAGTACCAGGTACGGTTCCTATTTCTCGAGCTCCTTATAGAATGGCACCGATAGAGTTGAAAGAATTGAAAGAACAGCTTGAAGATTTGCTGGCCAAGGGATATATCAGACCGAGTGTATCTCCTTGGGGCGCACCAGTGCTATTCGTGCGAAAGAAAGACGGTTCGATGAGATTGTGTATCGATTACCGGCAACTGAACAAGGCAACAGTAAAGAACAAGTACCCATTGCCTCGCATCGACGATTTGTTTGATCAGTTGCAGGGATCCTCTGTCTATTCCAAGATCGATCTGAGATCTGGATATCACCATCTGAGAGTTAGAGATGTCGATATACCGAAGACAGCATTCCGAACCAGGTATGGACATTATGAGTTTATTGTCATGCCTTTTGGTTTAACGAATGCGCCAGCGGTGTTTATGAGTCTGATGAACCGTGTCTTTCAGAGGTATCTAGATGAGTTTGTGATTGTTTTTATAGATGATATTTTGGTTTACTCGAGAAATGAGACTGATCATGCTGAGCATTTGAGAATTGTATTGTAAACGTTAAGAAATGAGCAACTGTATGCTAAACTGTCAAAGTGTGAGTTTTGGCTGAGACAGGTTGTCTTCTTAGGTCATATCATATCTGGAGACGGTATTTCTGTTGATCTGAGCAAAGTCGAGGCAGTGATTAGTTGGCCTAGAACAACTTCTGTGCCAGAGATACGCAGTTTCATGGGTCTAGCAGGGTACTATCGACAATTTATTAAAGATTTCTCCAGTATTGCGAAGCCAATCACTCAGTTGACTCAGAAGAATGCGCCTTTTATCTGGTCAGAAGCATGTGAGTCGAGCTTCGTAGAGTTGAAGAAGAGATTGACTAGTACTCCAGTCCTGACGATACCTTCAGGTACATGTGATTTCGTTATATATTGCGATGCATCTCACAGAGGGTTAGGATGTGTTCTTATGCAGCGACAGCATGTTATTGCCTATGGTTCGAGACAGTTGAAGCCACACGAGACTCGATACCTAATTCATGATCTTGAATTGGCGGCTATCGTATTTGCGCTGAAGATATGGCGACACTATCTCTATGGCGAGAAATTTGAGATCTACTCTGATCACAAAAGCCTGAAGTATCTATTTTCTCAGTCAGAGTTGAACATGAAACAGCGTAGATGGCTCGATTTATTGAAGGATTTCGATTGTGAAATCAAATACTATCCAGAGAAATCGAACGCAGCAGCCGATGCTTTGAGTCGAAAGGTATGTTCCTTATCCTTATCGACGATAGGTGTTTCGAATTTAGTTGAAGATTGCTGTTTGTCTGGATTAGAATTTGATACAGATAATAGACTGTTGCGACTTGCCACTATTCAGTGTGAACCAGATTTGATTGTTCGCATCAAAGAGGCACAAAGAACAGATAAGAGTGTTCAGAAGTCGATTGATATGGTCAGATCAGGACATATTTCTGAGTATCAGGTACATGATCATGCTTTGTAGGTGAATAACCGTCTTGTGGTGCCAGATGTTTCAGAGTTGAAACAACAGATACTGTCAGAAGCGCACTGTAGTCGGTTCAGTATTCATCCTGGTGGCAGGAAGATGTACAATGATCTGAAAACACAATTCTGGTGGAAACAGATGAAGACAGATATTGCAGAGTTTGTGTGTAAATGCTTAAATTGCCAACAGGTGAAGGCCGAGAGAAAGAAGCCCGGAGGGTTACTTCAGAGTTTAGCTATTCCTGAGTGGAAATGGGATCACATTTCCATGGATTTCGTTACGAAGTTACCACGATCATCTCGGGGTTATGATGCGATTTGGGCGGTGATAGACAGATTGACCAAATCAGCATGCTTCATTCCTTACAAGATGACATACCGACATGATCAGATGGCAGATATATATGTCAGAGAGGTTGTCAGATTACATGGTGTGCCGAAGTCGATCGTATCAGATCGTGATCCACGATTCACTTCACACTTTTGGCACAGTCTACAGCAGGCTCTAGGTACGACTTTACACTTGAGTACTGCTTACCATCCCCAGACAGACGGACAGTCAGAGCGGACTATCCAGACTTTAGAAGATATGCTGAGAGCTGTAGTACTAGATTTTGGTACTAGTTGGCAAGATTCACTAGCTCTTTGTGAATTCTCGTACAACAACA
>NC_133318.1:8689084-8708131 GCF_012295235.1 Primulina huaijiensis | reverse complement strand
TAAGGGCAGAAAGTAGAGTTTTGAATACAAGAGAGACCGCACCCGCGGTCCAAGACATACCGCACCCGCGGTTGTAACTCATGAAACGTGAAGAATTACAGTAGGGTCACCGCACCCGCAGTCCAAGACATACCGCACCCGCGGTCGCTGTTTCTGAATTTTTAGATGGGGATGCCGTGAGCTGAGCGCACCCGCGGTGAAAAGCTACCGCACCCGCGGTACGACGTGTTGAGTGAAAAATAAAACATGTGTCCTAGCCATGCATATATAATGTGTACTTTTCTCATTCCTTCGAGATTTGCAGCCAGAAATTGAGAGAGAAACCTCCATAGCTAAAGCTTCATTTCACCTTGGATTTGTGATTGTACATGATCCGGCCATCCGATTTTCAATCCAAGTGTAGATTCTTGCTCTTCTCATTACTATCTTCAAGAGGATTTAAGTATCTTTTAGTTTCAGCATGTTTGGGAGTTTACATATTGGGGAAATTCTGATATGCTTGTAATTATGTTTTCTCGAGATCATTGACATAGTAGAAACGTAAACGAATCGAGAAAGTGATACCGTATGTGATTGTTATGAGTTTTTCATCATGTATTGGGTGGAAATGATGCAGATTTGGAGATCTTGATATATAGATTATGATGGTTGTGAGTTGAGGATTTGACTTGTTGATATATGTTGCGATTTGAGTTGATCGGTATTGAGAAATCACACCGTTATGCCGTCGAATTGTATTGAGATTGAATAATGAGTTGTACAAGACTTGCTTTGAGTTGTGTCTTGATAGATTATATCTATACATTGTCATTTCAGATTTGATATTGACAGATTCGACATCGAGACTTCGACTACGACAAAGATTATACGACAAGAAGGTATAATTCATGTTGATTCGGGGAGATATAACTCGAATTAGATCTGATTTGAGTTTCCCAAAATCACATACTAGATTGTTATCTTTTTATATGTTGATGCTTTGTTTATAGATTTATATTCAAGCATTTAAGATAGGAGAGTCATTGGCAGACTTGCCAAGCTAGACGTTCGGTGATATCGACGCATAGGAGCAGATTTCCTCCGATTGTAGACACTAGATACAGACAGGACCGAAGTCTAGGAATAAGACGTACCGCCACCACGATTGGGAGAGTAGGTGGGAGACTTGTTACGTCTTATTCACACCGGGATCCCTAGACTTAGATATGAGTCGAGTCAAAGAATAAGAGTCGGAGAGTTTTATCTGTATTCACTAGTGTGTCATAATTACTGATTTATGTGTTATGATTTTGTATTTAATTGCATGACATGCATGTATACATGTTTTATACTAGGATTTGTTCTCACCGGAGTTTCCGGCTGTTGTTGTGTCTGTATGTGTGCATAACAACAGGTGGGGCAGGATTAGGGTCGAGACGAGGATGATTGAGAGGTGATAACGTGGTGATCACGGGCGTAGCAGAAGAACCTAGTTGTTGTATTAGACATGTATTAATACTTTTAAACACTAGTTTGATTGTATGAACGAAACGAGACATGTATTTGCTTTTAATGAACTGAAATAAATTTTATGTATGTGTGTTATCTTAAAAGCAAATTTTTGACCCACTTTTTCTAGCAAAGATCCATTTAATCCCAAAGATAATTGAGTTAGAGCCCGGGTCCCCACATTAGCAGAAGTCTCAAGTGGTGTACATGCTCTTGTAGATTCTTTCTATACACTAGGATATCATCAAAGTAGACAACAACAAATTTTCCTATATGTGCACGCAAGACATGATTCATTAACCTCATAAAGGTGCTAGGAGCATTAGTTAAGCCAAAAGGCATGACCATCCACTCATACAACCCATACTTGGCTTTAAAAGCAGTTTTCCACTCATCACCTTCCCTCATCCTAATTTAATGATAGCCACTCTTCAAATCAATTTTGCTAAAGATAAAAGCATCATGCAATTCATCTAACATATCATCTAGTCTAGGTATGGGATGCCTATACTTAATGGTTATGTTATTGATTGCTCTACAGTCCACACACATTCGCCATGAGCCATCTTTCTTTGGAACTAATAAAACAGGCACAACACAAGGGGACATGGACTCACGCACAAAACCCTTATCTAACAACTCACTTACCTGCCGTTGAAGCTCCTTAGTCTCCTCCGGATTGCTCCTATAGGCATGACGATTTGGCAATGCACTTCCAGGCACGAAATGGATTTGGTGCTCGTTTCCCCTCAATGGTGGTAAGCCTTGAGGTAACTCCTCCGGAAATACATCTTCAAATTCCTGCAAAAGTGAAACAACAATGCTCGGAAGGGACCCGGCTATATCACTTGTGTTAAGGAGGATCTCCTTATAAACAATCAACACAAGTGGTTCATGTGAAGAAAGAGGATCCCCCTGGGTCTTTCTAAACCTGGAGGAAGGAAAAGAATATAACACTGATGTTGCAAATCAAGTGTTATAGCAACACGATTAAAGGTTCCCATCGATAAATTCATTTTTATTAAAGAATAACTCCCCCTGGGTCTTTCTAAACCTGGAGGAAGGAAGAGAATACGCTGATGTCGAAAATCCTAGTGCTTCACTTACAACCGCCTCATAACCCTCGTCAGGATCCTCTAATGCAGGCATCTCATCATCATCATCATCACCCTCACTATGAGATTCATACTCACCATAGTAATTTAAAATTATTACCCTTTTATTAGGACATTCACTAGAAATATGACCTAACCCTTGACACCTAAAACATTTAACATCTCTAGATCGATTAGAAGGAGTTTCAGATTTACCTTGCACTCCTTGTTTAATCGCCTCTTGTTTGGTCTCACATTTGGGCTTGGTCACCACCTTGTTCTCCTCACGTTTCACCACTTTTGATCGCCATGAAGATGATGAACCCCCAGTTGGATTGGTGCGGCCAACTCCACGCCTTTTGAGTTGTTGCTCCACTTTTATGGCCATTTTCACCATCTCGTCTAGATCCAAGTAGTGCCGAATGTAATAATCGATCGTTCATTTCATTTATTATGAATTACCGTATTTTATGGTGATGGTTTATGGCTTTACATTATGATAAGAATGGTAATGAATGTTATAGAATGGAATAGATAATAGATGGGTAGAATAGAAGGTTGAATTTGACTTAAATAAGTAATGGAAGTGTTGAAATGGTGTGAAACTGTGGCAGTAGTTGTGGTTTTTAGCATAATGTTTTGTATTGTGATCCAAATGATGTGAGGCCACTTCCATTAGAAAGATAAGACATAAGGATATAACTTTTATGTTTTGAGTTTTGTTCAAATCATTAGGAAAGACGTGCCAAAAGTGGCCCGAATGTTGTCGTGCGCATCGTCGTTCCTGTACTGACACATGTTGGGAGATTGAGCATAACTTTTTACTCAGACCTTTAAATGACATGAGGCCAATTGGAGATGCAAGCCAAGACATAGGGCTACAACTTTCATGTTTACCACGTTTCCTAATTCTTAAGGGAATAGGCATTTCCGGAGCAATCTTTGATTTGGCTGTGCGCAGAGCGGCGCCCGAGAGGTAATATTTGACCGCCCGAGCGCACCTCGCTCTGAAAATTTGGTGTTTTGGCCAAGAATTCGGCGCTAGGGCGGTAATATGTGACCGCCCGAGCGCCCAGCAAGTTAAAAAACGTGTTTTCAAGTTTGAGAGGCATAAAATCGAATGGGGATTCATTTTTACTCATTTTTCTCTCTTCTTCTTCTCTTCTCTCACGGTTTGGAAGCTAGGGTTCCTCATTTCTCTTCAATCCAACTTCTTCCAAGAATTTAATCTTTGGTTGAAACCTTAATCTTTGCTTGGAGATTAGAAGTTCTTCTCCTCAAGAGTTTAGGAGCAAGGTAAGAAAGCTTGTTTCCTTTGGTTAGTGATTGAAAGGAGAATATTGGGTTATTTGGTGTGAATGTTGAGGTAAGATTGTTAATTTAATGATTGATGGTATTATTATTATTATTGTGTCGTAGGAATCCCTCAAGAACTTAGCAAACACTTGTGTATTGGGTTGTAAGTAGACTTTTCCTTTGAATGCATCTCATGATCTATGTATATGATAAATGAAGTTTCTATTGATTTTAGCTCCTTTAATTCAGTGATTATGTATATTGTATGTATTGATATATTGGAAAGAAATGGAATTGATGCCAATGTCAAAGTAAAGGAGCTAAGGTTTTAGCACGCACACCACGTGTTTGATAAAATGTTTCAAAGAATGTTTTTATGGCTTGATGGTTACATGGTATTGTGGTGTTACCTATGGAAATTCTAAACCCACTTGATGGAAGTTGATCAACATAATGACATGTACTGTGACTGATTTTGACTGAGACGTACATGTTTACCATCAACGGATGACCTATCAATGCCATACAAATGAAAAGGAATGAATTGTTCTATAGATGCCATCTTATAATTGTTATTTATGAATTTTATTGACTGATGACATATTGTGGTTAAGAAATGATATGGATTCCTTCTTTACACTATGGTATATGTACTTGTTATTTAAAGGTCTACTTGCTGAGTTTTTATAACTCATTTCAGTTATGTTCATGTGATGCAGATGCATGTAACAAAGAATAGATACGACGGAGTGTCAAGGCAAAAGAAGAAGAACTAGTGCCAATCTTGGAGGAAATGATAATGAAGTATATTTTGTATTAAAAATGGAAAAGTTATTTTGAAGTGCAAACTTGATTTGTAATGGTTTTTGATAATGTCATTTGATACTTTTGGTTATTAATATAAGTATTTTGATTGTTATACGGAATGTGGTCTTATTGACATTATTTGAAATATTTTGCTTGAGACTGGTGGCAAGTCTTTTTTACAGGGAAACTCTGCCAAAATTTTTTTAAAGCTCATACTTTCCTCCAAGTCTATATTTTAAAGCTTTCGCATTATAGATTTATTTTTTTTTTTGAAATGGATAAGGGTGTTACATTTAGTGATATCAGAGCAAATGTTTTTGGGACCAATGATTTGGCACACGACTTCTTCTGTTTGCGACACTTCGGTATGTATATTTCTGCATCTCATTGATGTACTGATATGATGATATGTATCTTTAATTGTATAAAGATGATTTAAAATGATTTTAAACTGAGATGCAATGTAGGAGTTGCCACCGAAGAGGAAAGCTGTAGAGGGAGAAGATAGTTCCTCATCACGAGTTGTTGATAAGTTTAGTAAGTTGCTCAAGGAGCAAGCCAAAGTTCATGGAGAACATATCCAACAGTTATTGAGATTGCAGAACCCAGTGCAAGGGAGAGGTAGAGGCCTTGTGAGACAGGAGCCCAGTTCAGAGGGAGCGTATGACATGTTTAAAAGAATGAATCCACCCGAGTTCGTGGGAAGTGTGAATCCTCTTGCAGCTATGGAATGGGTTAAAGCTATTGAAGCAATCTTTGACTACCTGCACTTTAAAGATAATGATCGATTTAGTTGTGCAGTGTTTCTTCTAACCAAGACTGCACGCATTTGGTGGGAGGCCACGAAGGTAACTGTTAATGTTCAAACCCTCCAATGGAATGAGTTCAAGGAGCTATTTTATGACAAATATTTCTCCACGGATGTCAAGACACAGAAAGTGAAGGAGGAGTTCTTGGAACTGAAGAAGGGCAACTTGAATGTGAATGATTATATATTGAAGTTCGTAAAAGGATGTCTGTTCATTCCTTTTATTGCTTCGAATGACAAAGATCGAGGGGAACACTTCATGAGAGGTTTGAGAGCCGAGATCAGGAGGGATGTCAGAATGTCTAAAGCTGCAATGTCCAAAGAGATCGTGGAGAAAGCTCTTTTAGCGGAACAGGACGAGAAAGAGATTGAGAAGGAAAGGCAATTGAGAAGACAGAGTTGTAATCAAAAGATCCAAGCTTCGAATCAAAGTTGGAAAGGGGGATATAAAGGAAAAGGAAAAGAAGAACATCGAGGTAAAGCTTCTGTGGTTCAGTCTGAGACGAATAGGCCTTTATGTCCCAAATGCAGCAAGCCACACAAGGGTGAATACTTTGTAGGGACCAACAAATGTTTTAGATGTGGGGGTGCAGGTCACATTGCCATTAATTGCACCCAATCTTCAGGCCGAGGACGAGTCCAAGGACGCATTTTCTCTTTGACCAAAGAGGGTGTTAATCCTGATACGTCGGTCATATCAGGTAATATTATAATTTCAGGCAAAGTAGCTCTTACTTTAATTGATACTGGAGCTACGCATTCCTTTATGTCTGAAATTTTCATGAGATCGTTGGATATTGCACCTTTATGTGAACATCTCCAGTATAATATTATGCTTCCTTCGGGTGATGTGATTTGTCCAACAAGTGTGGTTAGAGCGTGTCCTATTCAAGTGAATGAGGAAACATTATTTGCTGATTTTATTGTGATTCCTATGATAGAGTTTGATGTGATTTTGGGTATGGATTGGATATCATCGTATCGTGCAGTAATAGATTGTGTTGAAAAGACGGTGCGATTTCCGAAAGAAGAAGGTGATATCAGAGTCTTCAAGCGTTCAGGTACTTCGCTTGACACTTCTTTTATTTCTTGCTTGAAGGTGAATAAGATGTTGGTTAAGGGGTGTCAGGGATTTCTGGCGTCAGTCATGGATGTGAGTAAGGAATATAATGTGGATGTGAATGATATTGAAATTGTTCGAGTATATTTGGATGTCTTTGCCGATGATGTGCCGGGGTTGCCACCCGATAGAGAAGTCGAGTTTGTCATTGATGTTGTACCTGATACTGCTCCTATTTCTAAAGCCCCTTATCGAATGGCACCGACTGAAATGAAAGAATTAAAGAACCAATTGTAAGAGCTGTTAGATAAGGGTTTTATTAGACCGAGTTCTTCACCATGGGGGGCACCAGTATTGTTTGTGAAAAAGAAAGATGGGTCAGTACGTTTGTGTATTGACTACAGAGAGATCAACAAAGTTACAATTAATAACAGGTACCCTTTGCCACGAATTGATGATCTTTTTGATCAATTACAAGGGGCAACGGTATTTTCAAAGATTGATCTGCGATCGGGATATCACCAATTGAAAGTGAAAGAAGACGACATACCTAAGACTGCGTTTCGAACTAGGTATGGTCATTATGAATTTCTGGTAATGTCTTTTGGATTAACGAATGCACCGTCAGTTTTTATGGATCTTATGAATCGAGTCTTCAAGCCTTATTTGGACAATTTTGTCATTATATTTATTGATGATATTCTGGTTTATTCGAAGACTCGAGAACTTCATCGAGAACATTTTAGAACTGTGTTCCAACAAAGATAGAAGCAGTGAGGAAATGGCTTATTCCTACGATAGTTGCAGAGGTACGAAGTTTTCTTGGTTTAGCAGGTTACTATCGTCGTTTCATCGCTGATTTCTCAAAGATAGCCCTGCCATTAACCACATTGACAAGAAAGACAGTTAAATTTGAATGGACAAATGAGTGTCAATAAAGTTTTCAGGAGTTGAAGGATAAATTGACATCGGCTCCAGTGTTGTCACTTCCTGAAGGAGTTGAAGACTTTGTAGTGTTCACTGATGCTTCTAAGAAAGGACTGGGTGCTGTATTGATGCAGCGTGGTAAGGTAATTTCTTATGCTTCCCGTCAGCTGAAGGATTATGAAAAGAATTATCCGACTCACGATCTTCAGTTTGCAGCTGTGGTTTTCGCTTTGAAGATCTGGCGACATTATTTATATGGAGTGAAGTGTGAGATTTTCTCAGATCATAAAAGCCTTAAATATCTGTTTACTCAGAAGGAATTGAACATGCGTCAGAGGAGATGGATGGAACTTGTTAAAGATTATGATTGCACTATTAGTTACCACCCTGGGAAGGCGAATGTAGTTGCAGACTCTTTGAGTCGGAAGTCAGGAGTTGTGTTGAGTTCTAGATTCAAAAACCTTTATTGTTGGACTTACAAAGGAAGGAGATCGCTTTGGTCGAGAAAGGTACGATAGCTCGACTTTCAGCTTTGGTGATTCGACCTACTGTGAATGACAGGATTAAAGATGGACAAGAGAATGATAATCAATTGCTGGAAATGAAATCTAAGGCTGAGCTGAAAGGAAATTCTGAGTTTGGTTTAAACAGTGATGGGTTGATGACCTTCAGAGGTCGAATTTGCGTTCCTATCGGCGATAATATTCGACGAGATGTTTTGATTGAGGCGCATACCGCACCATATTCGATACACCCAGGTAGTGCCAAGATGTATCAAGATCTGCGTCGACTCTTTTTGTGGCCAGGTATGAAGAAGGATATTGCGTTGTTTATTTCTGAATGCCTAACATGTCAGCAGGTTAAGTTTGAGCACCAAAGACCTGTAGATTTGTTGCAGTCATTGCCGATACCTCAATGGAAATGGGAACACATCACAATGGATTTTGTTGTTGGACTTCCAAGGACGCAGAAAGGTTATAATTCAATTTGGGTCATTGTAGATCGTTTAACTAAGTCATCACATTTTCTTCATGTCAAGACAACTTATTCGATGAATCAATATGCTGAGGCTTATGTTCAAGAGATTGTTAGACTTCATGGGATACCAGTATCCATCATTTTTTATCGTGATCCAAGATTTACATCTGAATTTTGGAAGAGTTTGCATAAAGCTTTGGGTACAAAATTGGCCTTCAGCATAGCTTATCATCCTCAGAGTGACGGACAATCAGAACGAGTTATTCAGATTCTTGAGGACATGTTAAGGGCCTATATTATTGATTTTCCTGGAAGTTGGGATTTGAAGCTGCCTCTTGTAGAATTCACATATAATAACAGCTATCAGTCCTCGATTGGCATGGCACCTTATGAAGCTTTGTATGGGAGAAGGTGTCGATCACCTTTGTTTTGGGCTGAAGTAGGTGAAAGAAAGATGCTAGGACAAGAGTTGGTTCAACAAATGGTTGATGTTGTAGCGTTGATTCGAGAAAGAATGAAAACGGCTCAGTCTCAACAGAAAAGCTATGCAGATGTTCGAAGAAGGCCTATGACGTTCGAGATAGGTGATCATGTGTTTGTTAAGATAGCGCCTCTCAAGGGAGTTATGAGATTTGGAAAGAAGGGAAAGTTGAGTCCTCGTTACATTGGACCTTTCGAGATTCTTGACAGAATTGGCGAGCGAGCTTATCGAGTGGCTTTGCCTCCGGATTTGGATAGGGTGCATAATGTATTTCATGTCTCAATGCTTCGTAACTATGTATCGAATCCAACTCATGTGCTTCGTCACGAACCACTAGACTTAATGCCAAATTTGAGTTATCGTGAGCGACTGGTACAAATACTGGATCGAAAGGTTAAAGTGCTTAGAACAAAAAGATATTGCGATCGTAAAGGTGTTATGGAGTAATCATGTCATCGAAGAAGCAACATGGGAACCCGAGGAAGAGATGAAGCAACGTTATCCTGACTTGTTTACGTCGTGAGGTAAATTTTGGGGACGAAATTTTTATAAAGGGGGGAGAATTGTAATAATCGATCGTTCATTTTATTTATTATGAATTACGATATTTTATGGTGATGGTTTATGGCTTTACATTATGATAAGAATGGTAATGAATGTTATAGAATGGAATAGATGGATAGGTAGAATAGAAGGTTGAATTTGAGTTAAATAGGTAATGGAAGTGTTGAAACGGTGTGAAACTGTGCATAATGTTTTGTATTGTGATCCAAATGATGTGAGGCTACTTCCATTAGAAAGATAAGATATAAGGCAATAACTTTTATGTTTTGAGTTTTGTTCAAATCATTAGGGAAGATGTGCCAAAAGTGGCCCGAATGTTGTCGTGCGCATCGTAGTTCCTGTACAGACACATGTTGGGAGATTGAGCATAACTTTTTACTCCGACCTTCAAATGACATGAGGCTAATTGGAGATGCAAGCCAAGACATAGGGCTACAACTTTCATGTTTACTACTTTTCCTAATTCTTAAGGGAAGAGGCATTTCCGGAGCAATCTTTGATGTGGCTGTGTGCAGAGCGGCACCCGAGCGGTAATATTTGACCGCCCAAGCGTGCCTCGCTCTGAAAATTTGGTGTTTTGGCCGAGAATTCGGCACTAGGGCGGTAATATGTGACCGCCCGAGCGCCCAGCAAGTTAAAAAACGTGTTTTGAAGTTTGAGAGGCATAAAATTGAATGGGGATTCATTTTTACTCATTTTTCTCTCTTCTTCTTCTCTTATCTCACGGTTTGGAAGCTAGGGTTCCTCATTTCTCTTCAATACAACTTCTTCCAAGAATTTAATCTTTGGTTGAAACCTTAATCTTTGCTTGGAGATTAGAAGTTCTTCTCCTCAAGAGTTTAGGAGCAAGGTAAGAAAGCTTGTTTCCTTTGGTTAGTGATTGAAAGGAGAATATTGGGTTATTTGGTTTGAATGTTGAGGTAAGATTGTTAATTTAATGATTGATGGTATTATTATTATTATTGTGTTGTAGGAATCCCTCAAGAACTTAGCAAGCACTTATGTATTGGGTTGTAAGTAGACTTTTCTTTTGAATGCATCTCATGATCTATTTATATGATAAAAGAAGTTTCTATTGATTTTAGCTCCTTTAATTCATTGATTATGTATATTGTATGTGTTGATATATTGGAAAGAAATGGAATTGATGCCAATGGCAAAGTAAAGGAACTAAGGTTTTAGCACGCACACCACGTGTTTGATAAAATGTTTCAATGAATGTTTTTATGGCTTGATGGTTATATCGTATTGTGGTGTTACCTATGGTAATTCTAAACCCATTTGACGGAAGTTGATCAACATAATGACATGTACTGTGACTGATTTTGACTGAGACGTACATGTGTACCATCAACGGATGACCTATCAATGTCATACAAATGAAAAGGAATGAATTGTTCTATAGATGCCATCTTATAATTGTTATTTATGAATTTTATTGACTGATGGCATATTGTGGTTAAGAAATGATATGGATTCCTTCTTTACACTATGGTATATGTACTTGTTATTTAAAGGTCTACTTGCTGAGTTTTTATAACTCATTTCAGTTATATTCATGTGATGCAGATGCAGGTAACAAAGAATAGATACGACGGAGTGTCAACACAAAAGAAGAAGAACTAATGCCAATCTTGGAGGAAATGATAATGAAGTATATTTTGTATTAAAAATGGAAAAGTTATTTTGAAGTGCAAACTTGATTTGTAATGGTTTTTGATAATGTCATTTGCTACTTTTGGTTATTAATATAAGTATTTTGATTGTTATATGGAATGTGGTCATATTGACATTATTTGAAATATTTTGCTTGAGACAGTGGCAAGTCCTTTTTACGGGGAAACTCTGCCAAAATTTTTTTAAAGCTCATGCTTTCCTCCAAGTCTATATTTTAAAGCTTCCGCATTATAGAGTTTATTTTTTTTTTGAAATGGATAAGGGTGTTACACCGAAGCTCAAATTGATCTTGGATTTCCCTGTTCAAACCACAAAGAAAACATGCCATGGTCGCCTCATTATCTTCCTCAATATTGGCCCTAATCATGACTACCTCCATCTCCTTATAGTAGTCCTCAACACTCTTGACCCCTTGCCTCAAAGTTTGTAGCCTCTTAAACATCTCCCTAGAGTAGTGGTTGGGCACAAACCTCTTCCTCATGACCCTCTTCATCTCATCCCAAGTTTCAATGGTTCTCTCATTATACCTCCTCCTAGTGGTCAGTAATTGATCCCACCAAATGAGAGCATAGTCTAGAAATTCCACCACCGCCAACCTAACCTTCTACCCAAATCCTTAGGCTTAGATTTACCTTCACTAGTACTAACTTCAAGCCTACTCATCCTCTCGTGTAACTGTTGTCACTTTGATTGTTGCACTCCCAAGAGCAGGCTGTCCACAAGTAGTATAATTCGGTGAGTCCGATATCGTATCCACAGGGAAGATAATGTAATTACAAGTCCACTACAATGTCTTTTTGTTTTGTTTTTGCTTTTGTTTCATTTAATTTTAATTGTTTGAATCTTTAATGGGTAAATTTTAATTGTTCAAATTTTAATTTAAGTAGTTGAGATTAAAGGATCCACTCTTGGTATTTTAATAAAGTTAACATTAACGAACAATATTGAAATCCACTTAATAAAATGGTTCCAATATATTAAATAATCATATTTATATTATGTTATAAATTATTATCTTATAAGTATATAATATATACCAAAACTTATAAATGTGGTCAAGTATTTATTGTGCTATATATATATTTGTAAACACTAAATCAAGGTTCCCATTTTAAATGGTCGGTAAAAACCAAACTAACATTTAAATGGTACCAAGAAATTAATATTATGATATATTTATATATAGTAAATCAAGGTTCCCACTTTAAATGGTTGGTAAAACCAAACAAACATTTAAATGGTTCCAAGAATTTAAT
The DNA here is from genome assembly GCF_012295235.1 of Primulina huaijiensis. Classification (NCBI taxonomy): domain Eukaryota; kingdom Viridiplantae; phylum Streptophyta; class Magnoliopsida; order Lamiales; family Gesneriaceae; genus Primulina; species Primulina huaijiensis. Next base: position 8,695,695 of record NC_133318.1, on the reverse strand, counting down.
ATTATAATATATTCATATATAATAAATCAAGGCATCCACTTTAAATGGTTGGTAATACCAAACAAACATTTAAATGGTTCCAAGAATTTAGTGTAACATATAGCAACAATAAATCAAAACTCCCACTTATAAGTAGGGTATAAAAATGCTTAAAGAAATAAATATAACATAAACAATAAATAATGATTAAATAATATAAAACATAGATTCTTACCTTTTAATAACCTTATTATCATGCCAAGAGTTTCACCTTATAATCTCAACTTTAGGAAGTTAGCTATTCATTATTCAAAGTGTAAAACTTTGAATATGAAATTAACATGCTAATTGTATTTAAATGAAGAAATAAAAGAAAAATATAGAGAGAAATATTATGAACTCAAAGGTTTGTTCATAGAATGAGGGATATCTCAATACATTACAATGCACCCCTATTTATAGCCAAATTAGGGGAGACAACCACAAATAAAATATTATTTTTTTACACATAAGTCTTCATTGGTGTTCCAAGATATTATATTATATTACACATCACTTTTGAAAATCTTCTTCTCCGAATTTGCTTCTTCACATAAAAAAAACATGTGGATAATTGAGTTGTCTAGTTGTTGTATTTTTTTCAAACCATTTGACCAAGTAATTTGAGAGATATGGTCAAAATACTAGAGCATGGTAAAACTGCCACTCCTTTGGTAACTTTATTTGTTGCTTAATTTGATCCCAATTGTGAGAGGATTTTTGTAAGGCCCGAGAATTTGGTTATTATAATCGGACATGATTGGTTGATAATTGATGTGCTATTAGATGTATTGTATCGGACCGAAAAAGACGAGAAAATATACAAAATGTGTGCGAGGACAGTACCCCTCGCGCATATGCGCGACACTGATGGGCGCATATGCGCGAGGCAGGCAGAGGACCTCGCGCATGTGCGCGAGACAGGGCGCGTATATGCGCGAGGAGGTGTGCTTCAAAATGTTAAGTCCAGAGAACCTCGCGCATATGCACGGAAAAAGGGCGCGCATATGCGCGAGCTGCCAAAAAGAGAAATTCCGAGACCGTAGGTCTCGCGCATATGCGCCAGTTGGTGTCGCGCATATGCGCGAGACGTGCAGACCAAAGAATTAGCCATGTGTCCTTGCCATGCATATATAATGTGTTATCTTCATTCCCAGCTTGATATGGACGAGAGAGAAACAAGAAAAGCTTCAGAATTTCCTTCAAGTGCATCCTAGCTTAGATTGATGGTTTCGCAAGATCCGGCCAACCGAATTTGAATCCGAGTCTATATTTGTGCCCCTCTTATTATTAGCTTCAAAAAGATGTAAGTATTAATACATTCAGCATGTTTTGAAGTTGAGATGATTGAGGAAATCAGAGATTGATTGTTATTATTTGTTCTTGTGATTATTGGGAAGGTTTATTCGCAACCGGATCGAAGAACGGTTATGATATGCGATTTTTGTATAAATTTCAGCATGTCTTGTGTTGAGTTATGTAGATTTTGAGATGATGGAAAATATTTGAGATGATTATGAGTTATTGATATTGATTATTGATAATTGAGTTGACGGGTATCGCGAGAAAGCGCCGTTACGCCGTCGGAATATACCGAGATTGAATATTGATCCATATGTTTGTTCCTTTGAGTTAGAGGTTGATATGGTACATTTATACATGTCGTTGTAGATCTGTGTTGACATATTTGATATCGAGATTTCAAGACTTCGACTTATTCAACCGAATCTACGACAAGAAAAGTATAATTCATGTTGATTCGTGAAGATACAACTCGAGTTAGATTTGATTCGAGTTTCCCAAAATCACATACTAGATTTTTATACCTCGCTATACTTGTGCTTTATGTTGATTTATGTATAAGCATTGAGATAGGAGAGTCATTGGCAGAATTGCCAAGTTCTAGACGTTCGGTGGTATCGAAGCACATGAGAAGATCGACTCCGGATGTAGATGTTCGATACAGACAGGGCCGAAGTCTAGGAATAAGACGTACCACCACCACGATTGGGAGGATATGTGGGAGACTTGTTACGTCTTTTTCACACCGGGATCCCTAGAGTTAGATATGAATCGAGTCAAGAATAAGAGTCGAAGATGTGTTATCTGTATCCATTAATATGTGTTACGATTACTGATTCAAGTATCATGATTTTGTATTTCCTTGCATAACATGCATGTATACATGTTTTATACTGGGATTTGTTCTCACCGGAGTATCCGGCTATTGTTGTGTCTGTATGTGTGCATGACAACAGGTGGGACAGGATCAGGGTCACGCAGAGGATGAGATATCGAGGTTAGAGTGGTGATTACGGGCATAGCAGAGGAACTAGTAGTATTTACATTTGATATGTAATGTGTAATAAACTCGAGTGTGTACTATTTGAATGGAACAAGACGTGTATCTACTTTTGTTAAAATAAAATAAAGATGTCGTTTGTTTATGATTTATATACAATTGTTTTTGTTATTAAAATCAAAATTTTGACCCACATTTTCTAGCAAAGATCCAATTAATCCCAAAGATAATTGAGTTAGAGCCCGGGTCCCCACAACAGGTGGTATCAGAGCGATAGATCCTTTAGACTGTAAAAGTGTAGAATGAGCGGGGGTAGATTGAATTTTTCTTCCGTGCTCTGATTGTGCTAGCATGATTTATTGCTTTCACTATTATATTTTGTATTGTTATCTGAGTTGATTACAGCATCTATTTGCAAAGACTGAATCAGAACCGATTCTGGATCAGAGGTATATGATCAGAGGAGGACTGACACAGATTGTATAGATTGTGTACTAATCCGTTTGATAATCAGATATGCCTCCTCGACGAGTACCGCAACCAGTAGCAGGTCGGGCACCAGAATAGGGCAGGACATCCAATGATCCGATGGATGTGACCGCTACACCGATGGAGATTTTGTTAAAGCGGTTTCAGTCATTCCGACCACCGACACTGAAGGGCACCGAAAGTTCAGTTGAATGTGAAAGTTGGCTCGATGACATCGAGATGTTATTTGAATCTCTTTACTACACTGACGAGGGACGAGTTAAACTTATTGGGCATCAACTGCAAGAAGTTGCAAAGAACTGGTGGCTTACCACGAAAAGAGCCTTGGAGCATCGTGGCACAGAGATCACTTGGAAAGTTTTCAAAGCAGAGTTCTATCAACGATCCTTTCCCGTGTCCTACCGAAAAGACAAAGGTGCTGAATTTGCCAATTTGAGGCAGGGACTGCGGAACATCGAAGAATATGTTGCTAAGTTCTCTGCATTGCTCCGATTTGCCCCTCATGTTGCAGAAAATGATGAGGCCATTGCAGATCAGTTTATTAATGGCTTGAATCCAGATATTTTTACTTTGGTGAATACAGGTAGGCCTAACAACTTTGCTGAAGCGTTGAACCGTGCCAAGGGGGCGGAAGCTGGACTGCTTAGGCAACGAAGCACTCCTTATGTCACTCCGAGTGCAAGTCCACCACAGCCCTCTCTTCAACCTCCTCCCAGATCCGAGAGCAGTGGTAGTAGCAGCGGGAGAAAAGACCAGTTGAAAGCGAAAGGCAAGCAGTTCAAGAGATCAGGGAGCACTTCGACGAGCTCCAGAGGATCACGACAGAGAGGTCCTGGTCAGAGTACAGAATATACAGGTGTGTATTGCAGCTCTTGTGGAGGTAGACATGCTACCGAGAAGTGTCAGGGTGTGGTGGGTCGTTGCAATATCTGCAGACAGTAGGGACACTTCGCCAGGGTTTGTCCACAGAAAGGGATACAGCAAGCTCAGAGTGTAGGAGCATCTGGGTCAGTAACTCAGCCTGAGAGGCAAGCTTCATCTGTTCATTCCTTTCAGCCAACCCCTACACAGACCCAACCCCGAGCCAGAGGTAGCCAGACAGTGAGCCAGCCTCCTAGACAGCGGGCTCGAGTATTTGCACTAACAGAAGAGCAGGCCCAAGATGCACCAGATGATGTGATCGCAGGTAACTGTTTTCTTTGCGGCTATCCTGCCTATGTATTGATAGATACAGGTGCCTCTCATACATTTATATCAGAACGTTTTGCATTGATACATGAATTGCCTGTCGAGTCATTATATGCCGTAGTGTCTGTTACTTCTCCGTTGGGAAGTGGTCTTATATCCGTGACTTCAGTTAGACAGTGTATGCTACAGTTTGAGGGTCACGAGATTGAGTTAGACTGTGTTGTGCTTGGGCTATCTGATTTTGATTGTATTGTCGGTATTGATATGTTAACAAAGTACCGAGCCACTGTAGATTGTTTCCAGAAGATTGTCAGGTTCAGACCAGAGATGGCTGACGAATGGAAATTCTACGGTAAAGGTTCCAGATCTCGAATTCCATTAGTATCTGTTTTGATGATGACACGATTGTTACAGAAAGGAGCAGAAGGGTTCCTTGTCTATTCAGTAGATCTACTGAAATCGAGCCCGTCATTGGCAGATCTGCCAGTGGTACGTGAATTTGCCAATGTATTCCCCGACGAGATTCCAGGGTTACCTCCAGCTCGAGAGGTAGATTTTAGCATCGATCTCATTCCAGGTACTGTTCCTATATCTCGAACCCTGTACAGAATGGCGCCAATCAAATTGAAAGAATTAAAGACTCAGCTAGAAGACCTTCTAGCCAAGGGATATATCAGACCAAGTGTTTCTCCTTGGGGCGCTCCAGTGATATTTGTGCGAAAGAAAGACGGTTCGATGAGATTGTGTATTGATTACCGGCAACTGAACAAGGCGACGGTAAAGAACAAATACCCATTGCCTCGTATCGACGATTTATTTGATCAGTTGCAGAGATCCTCTGTCTATTCCAAGATCGATCTGAGATCTGGATATCACCAGCTGAGAGTCCGAGATGTTGATATACCGAAGACAGCATTCCGAACCAGGTACGGACATTATGAATTTATTGTCATGCCTTTCGGTTTAACAAATGCTCCAGCGGTGTTTATGGGACTGATGAATCGTGTTTTTCAGAAGTATCTAGATGAGTTTGTAATTGTTTTTATCGATGATATTTTGGTATATTCCAAGAGTTTGTTTGAGCATGCCGAACACTTAAGAATTGTGTTGCAGATGCTGAGAAATGAGAAATGATATGCTAAACTGTCGAAATGTGAGTTTTGGTTGAGACAGGTTGTGTTTTGGGGCATATCATCTCTGGGGACGGTATTTCGGTTGATCCAAGTAAAGTTGAAGCTGTAATCAGTTGGCCTAGACCGACTTCTGTGCCAGAGATATGCAGTTTCATGGGCCTAGCAGGGTACTATCGATGATTCATCAAAGATTTCTCTAGTATCGCGAAGCCGATTACCCAGTTGACACAAAGGAATACGCCATTTGTGTGGTCTGAAGCTTGTGAGTCTAGCTTCTTGGAGTTGAAGAGATGATTGACCAGTGCTCCAGTATTGACGATACCTTCAGGTACGGGTAATTTTGTTGTATATTGTGATGCATCTCACAAGGGGTTAGGATGTATTCTTATGCAGCGAGGACATGTGATCGCATATGCCTCGAGACAGTTGAAGCCACACGAGACTCGGTACCCAATTCATGATCTTGAATTGGCGGCCATTGTATTTGCACTCAAGATATGGCGACACTATCTCTACGGCGAGAAGTTTGAAATATATTCTGATCACAAAAGCCTGAAGTATCTATTTTCTCAATCAGAATTGAACATGAGACAGCGTAGATGGCTCGATTTATTGAAGGATTTCGATTGTGAAATCAAATATTATCCAGGGAAGTCAAATGTAGCAGCAGATGCTGTAATATCCAAGCCTGGTGAACGGTACAGTTTAAGATTTCGTATGTTTATGGATTATTTGGTTAAGATTAAGTTTGATTTAGATGTTAAGAGTTGTGATTATGGGTCATAGTATTGTTGGTTATTATTGTTTTGTGGTATTCTTGATATTAGTTGATGGGTAGTTGTGTTGTATCAGCGTTGCGATTCGATTTCAGTTGCATAGAGTTGTTTTGGCCGAGACCAGACCGCAACCGCGGTGATTTGAGCAGCGCACCCGCGGTCTTTATTGCAGAATTTGTGGAATTGCGGAAGAGACACCGCACCCGCGGTGGGATAGGTACCGCATCCGCGGTCGTCGATTTCAGAAATTTTGTTGAGATGCCGAAGGCACACCGCACCCGCGGTGAGGTATGTAGCGCACCTGCGGTGTATGAACTGTAGAAGCGTGTTTCGAGATTTTAAGTGTTTAAATGGATGAGTTGGTCTCATTTTTCTCATTTATTTCCCCTCATTCTCGATTCTTCAGTCCTTGGGAGAGCTAGGGTTCCATTTCCTTTCTTTTCCTTTCTTTGATTCAAGCTACTTGTTGGATTATTGAAGTGTGATCAAGGTTCTTTTGGAGTTTAAGGAGCTAAGGTAAGCTTGTGGTATATTTTATTCTTGGTTTTGGTGTTGGGAGAAATCATGGGTTTGTTGATGGTGTTGGTTTTATGGATTTAATGGTATGTGTTTGTGATTATTGGGTTATTGATGGTGCAAATTATGGTTTATTGTTGTAGATTGTGTACCAAGGGTATAGATTCAAGGTTCCAAGTGTTGTAAGTG
>NC_133318.1:8659025-8688984 GCF_012295235.1 Primulina huaijiensis | reverse complement strand
CTCCATTTGGACCTTAGATAACCCTTGGTTAGAACTGTCTCCTACTTCCCTCTCCATTTAAATTCAGATTTGTACCTGCAAGAAAACGTTAGTAGAAAACAAAATATGCCTCACCCAAAATTCTCACGGTCACTCCAAAGAACATCACTCATCTCTTCCCTCGTATTATTTTTTTTTTGCTCACAACAAATACTCACTAGTCACTCCAAAGAAATAACACTCACTCTCAAATGTTTCCTCTCGAATTTGATGTTTCTCTCGAAAGTGCATTCAAGCTTTGTATTTGAATATCAAACAATCAAGTTCAACTTATGAACAATTGTGATCGACTCACTTAGACTGCGTAGACAAGCAATCTGAAGGTAAATTTTTTTTTTTTGACTGTGTGAGACAATTGTATATGACTCACAAAAAGGAATAGAACAAAATACAAAAAAGAAATAATGATGAATTTTCGGATTTTTGGTACTCTTTTTTTCTTTATTTTTTTTTTTTTGCTCTAAGAATTCCGAAAATTCAAAAAAAAATAAATAAGACACAAAAATTTCGTGTATCACAGATTCACGAACGACGAAGAATGATAGAACAAAACAGATATGAAAGCGGAACTAAAGGATAATTAGATCTGATAATAGAACGTAGGATAAACTTACTTGAATTCAATTAACCAAAAGCTCTGATACCAAATGATACGAATCCTCGTACGAATAAATAGCAACACGATTAAAATCGAATCGCGCCCTCTATTCAATAACGAACAAGGATCGATGTGTTGTCCAGATCTTTTGAATCAAGTGTGTGTGTGATTTTCACCTCTAAACTATGACAAGTTTAACAACAAATAATCACGGAAAATAAACAACCGAATTTATAACGAACCTTCAAAGAACAAGCCCTTGACAATCCGCACAAGAACGATCGACAAACGCCACAAAGTAAAACTTTGATAAGTTTGATTTTGATTATAAAGCAAAGCTTTGAAAAAGTTTGAGAGAAAAACCTCAAAGTTTGATAAACTCAATAATAATAATGTCTATAATGTGTAAAATTTCGTCCATAATATTGTGTACAATATAAAGATTCTCAAAATAAAGTTACCAAGATCAATTAAATTATAACTAGAAAACTAAAGATTTTCTCGCATCTGACTCGCGCTCGGGCGGTAGGATATTACCGCTCGAGCACCGAGGGTTCTGGACTATTCGCACTCGGGCGGTAGAAAATGCCCGCTCGGGCGCCGAATGTTCTGGAAATCAACTCTTGGGCAGTACGTTTCGCGCTCGGGCGGTAGTATTTTACTGCTCGGGTGCGGAGTATTCTGGACGTTTTCTTCATTCATCACTTGAATGGTGTTCTTATGACTCCAAAACTTACTCCCATGCATCACGAACCCTTCAGCACTCTGCACCTTTCTTGTAAGTCTTCTTCATTGCTCATAAGCCCTTGTAGTGCCTCTTTGAATTTCTTTAGCCGTCCTCTCGTGATTGGTCCCTCCGGCAACTCTAAAGGATCCCATGCTTTCCTTGGAGCTTTACCATCCGTGTTCGCATCAGTTTCCCAATTGTTTTATCGTGAGTATTTGTTGCTAAGTTTTCTAATTTAGAGGTGAATATCAAAAACCATATTTGATTCAAAAGATCGGGACAACAACTTAGATCCTTGTTCGTTATTGAATTGAGGGCGCGATTCATATTTAATCGTGTTTGCTTTTCTTACGCACGTGGAGCCATATCATGTGGTATCAGAGCTTAGGTTCATTGAATTCAAGTAAGTTAATCACGTTATTATCCCGTTCAATTATCAGATCTGTCATCCTTTCGTTCCTTTTTCAGAACTATTTCTTTGCTATATCGTTCTTCTTTAGTTTCCGAAATTTTGGTGAAATTTTTTTTTTATTTTCGAGTTTTACTCAGTCTTAGAGTAATTTAAAAAAAAAAAGAGTACAAATATTCCAAAAATTCACCATTATTTCTTTTTGGTATTTTGTTCTAGTCTTTTTTGTGAGTCATAATGTAATATCCAAGCTTGGTGATTGGTACAGATTAAGATTTAATATGTTTATTGACTCCTTGGTTAAGTTTAAGTATAGTTTTGATGTTAAGAGTTAAGATTTATGATTTATAGTATTGTGTTTATAGATGATGTGTGGTGATACTGTAGTGTCGTTGCGATTAAATTCATGATAATTTGTATATTGAGCCAATTGGTATGAGGCCAATTGGAGTGGTTAGAGAAGACATATAGGTGTAACTTTCATGTTTTGAGTTTTGTTCAAATCATTGTGGAAGACAAGCCAAAAGCGCCCTGAAGTTTGTCGTGGGTGTCGTCGTTCCTCCAGTGACACATGTTGGGAGATTGAGCATAACTCTTTACTCAGACCTTCAAATGACATGAGGCTAATCTGAGATGCAAGCCAAGACATAGAGCTACAACTTTCATGTTTACCACTTTTTCAAATTATGATGGGAAGAGGCGTTTCGGAGGCAATCTTTGAGGCACCCGAGCGGTAAGAAATGGCCGCCCGATCGCCACTGATTCTGAAAGTTTGGTATCGGACAGTATGGTCCGCGCCCGAGCGGTAATTTATGATCGCCCGAGCGCCCAGCACAGTACAAAAATCGTGTTTTGGGTATTTTAAGGCTTTAAATTGGTTGAAACATCATTTCTTCCTCACTTTCTTCTCCTCCCTTCCCTTCTCCTTCGATTTTGGGCTAGGGTTCTCATGCCTTTCTTTTGGTGCCTTTGATTCAAGCTTATTGTTGGGTATTTGTAGTGAGATCAAGTTTATTTTGGGTTCAAGGAGCTAAGGTAAGCTTGTGGTTTTGGTTATTATTTGGATTATGATGTTGGGAAATCATGGGATGTTTGATTGTGTTGCTTTTATGGGTTTTATGGTATGGGTTTATGATTATTGAGATGTTGATGGTTCAATACATGATTTATTGTTGTAAGAATTGTACCAAGGGATTATAATCAAGCTTTCCATTGGTTGTAAGTGGAATTCATTTCTTGTGCTCACATGATAATATATGTATTTTGTTTCAATGGTTTTAACATGTTATTCCCTTCCTTTTGATTCATGCTATGTATTAATACACTTTGTTGTATATTAGAAGCATTTTTGTCTCAATTATGTTAAAGGGAATACAAAAGAGAATAGAGTCTTCAAAGTGTTTGTTTTAATTCTAAAGAGAGAATTCAAATGATTTATTGGATTGATAGATACATAGTCAGAGATTGCATGCAATTAGTTGATCAACGACCATAGGCTTATATCCCGACAGAGTAATCGATTTATATCGATGGGATATAGGTACAGAGACAGAGATACTATATAGATATCAATCCATCAGATAAAAGAGAAATACCATCGTTATTGTTATTCATTCTATGATATTCATGTTTCAGAGTTGATGGTATTTAATGTTTTCAAAGCCATGTTTTACAGAGTATGATATGTATTCATTGCTATGTAAGAGTTCCACTTGCTGAGTTTTATACTCATTTCAGTTATTTCATGTGATGCAGATAAGAGTGACGGGCCAGAATGTTGACTGGAGCCGAGGTCATATGCATAGTAGATGGAAGGAAGAAGGCTATTTTGTTAGAACTTTTGGACATGATCAAAATGACATTTTATATTTTGATGCAACGCTTATTTGATCATGTATATATTTTTGATTATATATTGAAATATATTTTAAATTCTTCTTCCCTTCAAGAAAAATTTTAAATTCGCTGTTACTTTATGAAATCGGGTCAGAGCGTTACATTTAGTGGTATTAGAGCAACGTTCTTCGGACCAATGCATATGACTTCGTCTACTTTCAACAGTCCGGGTATGTCTTCTTCATCTATGTATTGTTATTGGTTGATATGTATTGTGTGAGCACATTTTAGGATTTAATGCCTCCTATGAGAAAAGCCTCAGAGGGTGAGGATAGCCCCTCATCGAGAGTTGTTGACGAGTTCGGCAAATTATTGAAAGAGCAAGCCAAGGTTCATAGTGAGCAGATCCAACAGTTGCTCCGTTTGCAAGGTACAGGTCAAGGTAGAGGCCAAGTGAGAGGCCAAGTGGTTCAAGCGGTTGGAACTAATGGGATCTTTACTGGTTTTAAAAGAATGGATCCGCCTGAGTTTGCAGGAAGCACTGATCCATTGGTGGCCGTAGAGTGGATTAAAGCACTTGAGGCGATATTTGATCATCTCAATTATGAAGATAAGGACAGAGTGGGTTGTGCAGTATTCATGCTAGTCAAAGATGCACGTATTTGGTGGAATGCTACCAAGGTAGGTGTTGATGTTTCGGCATTGAAGTGGCAAGATTTCACGGATCTTTTCTATGACAAGTACTGAATTTTTAGAGCTTCGTCAAGGAGGTATGAATGTTGGCGAGTACATCTTGAAGTTTGAGGAGGGTTGTCTGTGTGCCCCATATATTGCCTCCAATGACAAAGACAAGGGGGCTCATTTCATTAGAGGCCTTCGAGCAGAGATCAGGAGGGACATCATTATGTCTAAGGCTGTTACATTTAAAGAGATTGTGGCTAAGGCTTTGTTAGCCGAGCAAGATGAGAAAGACATTGCCAGAGAGAGACAGACGAGGCAGCAGTTTGTTGCTCAAAAAGGTCAAGGTTCGAGCCAAAGAGGAAAGGACCATTTTAACGGGAAAGGCAAGATAGAGCCGAGTTCTAAAGCACCGACAGTTCTATCTGATCCAGAGAAGCCGTTGTGTCCCAAGTGTAGTAGGCATCATAGGGGAGAGTGCAGATTTGGTACTCATACTTGCTACCGTTGTGGCACTGCAGGCCATATAGCCAAGGATTGTCCGAGAGGCTCGAGTAAAGAGAAGGTACAGGGTCGCATCTTCACCATGACGAAGGAAGGTATAAACCCTGATTCTTCTGTGATCTCTAGCACTATCTTAATTTCAGGCAGAGTAGCTACGACATGGATTGATACAGGTGCTACTCATTCTTTTATGTCTGATCTATTTTTGAGATCTTTGGGTTTAGTTCCTTCTATTCTTCCCCTCCAGTTTAATGTTGTATTGCCTTCTGGAGATGTGTTATGCCCGACATCTATTATGTATGCGTGTTCTGTTCAAATCGATGGGCGAGTGGTTTATGCCGATTTGATTGTTATTACGATGGTTGCGTTTGATATTATACTTGGCATGGATTGGCTATCAACTTACCGTGCAGTGATTGATTGCATTGCTAAGACGGGTCTTTGCGGCTGTGCATTGATTATAGAGAGATCAACAAAGTGACTATCAAGAATAAATATCCGTTGCCGCGAATAGACGATCTTTTTGATCAATTGCAGGGGGCTACCGTGTTTTCGAAGATCGATCTGCGATCTGGTTATTATCAGTTGAAGGTTAGGGAGTCTGATATTCCTAAGACGGCGTTCCGGACCAGGTACGGTCATTACGAATTTCTTGTGATGTCGTTTGGTCTGACTAATGCTCCTTCAGTCTTCATGGATCTTATGAACCGGGTGTTCAAGCCGTATTTGGATAGCATTGTCATTGTTTTCATCGATGATATATTGATTTATTCCAAGACCAAAGAGCTTCATGCAGAACACCTCAGAGTCGTTCTACAATTGTTGAGGGGGAAGAGGTTGTATGCTAAGTTGAAGAAATGTGAGTTCTGGTTAGAGCAGATTTCTTTCTTAGGCCATGTTGTCTCGAAGGATGGGTTAGCTGTTGATCCAGCGAAAATAGAGGCGATACAGAAGTGGCCTATCCCTACCACTGTATCAGAGGTACGCAGTTTTCTTGGTTTGACGGGTTATTATCGTCGTTTTATTTCAGATTTTTCCAAAATTGCCCTGCCATTAACCAATTTGACGAGGAAGACTGTGAAGTTTGAGTGGTCCAATGAATGCAAAAGAGGATTCCAGGAGTTGAAAGATAAGTTTTTTTTTGTCTATACAAAACCCTATAAACCTTAATAGGTCTAAGTTGACGACAGCTCCGGTACTTGCATTGCCCAGTGGTTCAGAGGACTTTGTTGTTTTTACCGATGCGTCGAAGAAGGGTCTTGGTGCAGTGCTGATGCAACGTGGAAATGTTATAGCTTATGCTTCTCGTCAATTGAAAGACTACGAGAAAAATTATCCTACGCATGACCTGGAACTGGCAGCTGTAGTTTTCGCCCTGAAAATCTGGAGACACTATTTGTATGGCGAAAAGTGTGAAATTTTCACGGAGCACAAGAGTTTAAGGTATTTTTTTTCCCAGAAAGAACTCAATATGCGGCAGAGACGGTGGTTAGAGCTTGTCAAAGATTATGATGTGACGATTAGTTACCACCCTGGGAAGGCGAATGTTGTAGCGGATGCATTGAGCCGTAAGTCGAGTTCCTCTTTGAGTTCTATGATCCAGAAGTCGTTGTTGTTGGACTTGCAACGAGAAGAGATAGCTTTGGTAGTATCAGGAACCATTGCTCGCTTTTCAGCGTTGATCATTCGGGCTACATTGATGGACAGGATCCGTAGAGAGCAGGCCAATGATTTACAGTTGACAGAGATGAGAGCCAGAGCAGAAGAGAGAGGTAATTCAGAGTTTTGAATAAATGGAGATGGTTTGACGACATTTAGAGGCCGTATATGCATTCCTACTGGTTATGATATTCGACGAGACATCTTAAAAGAGGCTCATACAGCGCCATACTCGATACACCCAGGTAGCACCAAGATGTATTAAGATCCTTGTAGACTCTATTGGTGGCCAAATATGAAGAAGGACATTTCCATGTTTATTTCTCAGTGTTTAACTTGTCAGCGGGTGAAAATCGAACACCAAAGACCTGCTGGGACATTGCAGTCATTGCCGATTCCTCAATGGAAATGGGAGCATATTACGATGGACTTCGTGACTGGTCTTCCCAGAACGCAGAAAGGCTATAACTCTATTTGGGTTATCGTTGATCGGTTGACCAAGTCAGCTCATTTTCTCCTAGTCAAGACAACGTATTCCATGAACCAGTATGCCGAAGAGTACATAGCAGATATTGTTAGACTTCATGGTGTTCCTGTGTCGATTGTGTCTGATCGTGACCCTAGATTTACTTCAGAGTTTTGGAAGAGTTTGCATAGAGCCTTGGGTACACGGTTAGCATTCAGTACAGCATATCATCCTCAGAGCGACGGTCAATCAGAGAGAAATATTCAGATTTTGGAGGATATGCTCAGAGCTTGTACTACCGATTATCCTGGTAGCTGGGATTCCAAATCGCCTCTTGTTGAGTTCACGTACAATAACAGTTACAAACGACGATTGGCATGGCACCTTATGAAGCACTTTATGGCAGAAAATGTAGATCTCCCTTGTATTGGGACGAGATTGGTGAGAGGAAGATGTTGGGTCCAGAGTTGGTCCAACAGACAGCTGATGTTGTTACTGTTATTCAAGAGAGGATGAAGACAGCGAAGTCCAGACAGAAGAGCTATGCTGATGTGAGGCGAAGGCCGTTGCAGTTTGAGGTTGGCGACCATGTGTTCTTGAAGATAGCACTTCTTAAAGGTGTGATGCGGTTTGGCAAAAAGGGAAAGTGGAGTCCAAGATTCATTGGCCCATTTGAGATCTTGGACAGAGTCGGTGATCGAGCTTACAGGTTAGCCTTATCGCCAGATCTTGATAGAGTTCATAATGTTTTTCATGTCTCAATGCTCAAGAAGTATATTGCGAATCCTTCCCATGTTCTTCGCCACGAGCCATTGGATTTGACGCCGAGTTTGACGTACCAAGAGGTTCCAGTCCAGATTTTGGATCGCAAAGTTAAAGTATAAAGGAATAAAGAGATCGGCATTGTTAAAGTCCTTTGGAGGAATCAATTGAATGAAGAAGCCACGTGGGAACCAGAGGATGAGATGAAAGAAAAGCATCCTGAGTTGTTTGTGCAGTGACGTCAATTTCGGGGACGAAATTCCTCTAAGGAGGGGAGATTGTAATATCCAAGCTTGGTGATCGGTACGGTTTAAGATTTAATATGTTTATTGACTCCTTGGTTAAGTTTAAGTATAGTTTTGATGTTAAGAGTTAAGATTTATGATTTATAGTATTGTGGTTATAGATGATGTGTGGTGATACTGTAGTGTCGTTGCGATTAAATTCATGATAATTTGTATATTGAGCCAATTGGTATAAGGACAATTGGAGTGGTTAGAGAAGGCATAGAGGTGTAACTTTCATGTTTTGAGTTTTGTTCAAATCATTGTAGAAGACAAGCCAAAAGCGCCCTGAAGTTTGTCGTGGGTGTCGTCGTTCCTCCAGTGACACATGCTGGGAGATTTAGTATAACTCTTTACTAAGACCTTCAAATGACATGAGGCCAATTGGAGATGCACGCCAAGACATAGAGCTACAACTTTCATGTTTACCACTTTTTCAAATTATGACGGGAAGAGGCGTTTCGGAGGCGATCTTTGAGGCGGCTGTGCGCAGAGCGGCGCCCAAGCGGTAAGAAATGACCTCCCGAGCGCCACTGATTCTGAAAGTTTGGTATCGGTCAGTATGGTCCGCGCCCGAGCGGTAATTTATTACCGCCCGAGTGTCCAGCACAGTACAAAAATCGTGTTTTGGGTATTTTAAGGCTTTAAATTGGTTGAAAGATCATTTCTTCCTCATTTTCTTCTCCTCCCTTCCCTTCTCCTTCTATTTTGGGCTAGGGTTCTCATTCCTTTCTTTTGGTGCCTTTGAATCAAGCTTATTGTTGGGTATTTGTAGTGAGATCAAGTTTATTTTGGGTTCAAGGAGCTAAGGTAAGCTTGTGGTTTTGGTTATTATTTGGATTATGATGTTGGGAAATCATGGGATGTTTGGTTGTGTTGGTTTTATGGGTTTTATGGTATGGGTTTATGATTATTGAGATGTTGATGGTTCAATACATGATTTATTGTTGTAGGAATTGTACCAAGAGATTATAATCAAGCTTTCCATTGGTTGTAAGTGGAATTCATTCCTTGTGCTCACATGATAATATATGTATTGTGTTTCAATGGTTTTAACATGTTATTCCCTTCCATTTGATTCATGCTATGTATTAATACACTTTGTTGTATATTAGAGGCATTTTTGTCTCAATTATGTTAAAGGGAATACAAAAGAGAATAGAGTCTTCAAAGTGTTTGTTTTAATACCAAAGAGATAATTCAAATGATTTATTGGATTGATAGATACATAGTCAGAGATTGCATGCAATTAGTTGATCAACGACCATAGGCTTATATCCCGACAGAGTAATCGATTTATATCGATGGGATATAGGTACAGAGACAGAGATACTATATAGATATCAATCCATCAGAGAAAAGAGAAATACCATCGTTATTGTTATTCATTCTATGATATTCATGTTTCAGAGTTGATGGTATTTAATGTTTTCAAAGCCATGTTTTACAGAGTATGATATGTATTCATTGCTATGTAAGAGTTCCACTTGCTGAGTTTTATACTCATTTCAGTTATTTCATGTGTTGCAGATAAGAGTGACGGGCCAGGATGTTGACTGGAGCCGAGGTCATATGCATAGTAGATGGAAGGAAGAAGGCTATTTTTTTAGAACTTTTGGACATGATCAAAATGACATTTTGTATTTTGATGCAACGCTTATTTGATCATGTATATATTTTTTATTATATATTGAAATGTATTTTAAATCCTTCTTCCCTTCAAGAAAAATTTTAAATTCCGCTGTTACTTTATGAAATCGGGTCAGAGCGTTACATTTAGTACTAGCTCAATTGGTACCAGGACTCTTGATATCAATGTACTTATCCTATAGGTCATTGAATCGAGTCCTGGGGAGGCGAAAGAAACCCCTTGGTAGGGAGGAGGAAATCCTATGAGTAACCCGTACGACGCCTATGGAAAGCCCGTGAGGGAAAAGGCCCCTTGAGGGAGCCCAAGATCTGGATAGCCTTGGGTCGATCGGGGCAGTGGGCTGTATGGGCAGTCCACTGGGCCTATAATGGGTCGTTACACATATACAACTGCCTCACACAGTTAAAAAAAAAAAGAAATAATATTTACCTTCAAATTGCTTGTCTACGCAGTCTAAGTGAGTCGATCATAATTGTTCACAAGTTGAACTTGATTGTTTGATATACAAATACAAAACATGAGCACACTTTCGAGAATACTATCAAATTTGAGTGAAATTACATGAGTGAGAGTTAACTTTCTTTGGAGTGACTAGTAAGTATTTGTTGTAAGCAAAAAAAAAAATAAGAGAGGAGAGACGAGCGAACTTTCTTTGGAGAGATCGTGAGCATTTGGGTGAGGAATATTTTGTTTTCTACTAACGTTTTCTTGCAGGTACAAATCTAAAAATTTAAATGGAGTAGGAGGTAGGAGATAGTTCGAACCCGGGGTTGTCTAAAGCTCAAATGGAGGCGTTGTTTGGGCATCTTAGTATGATGATGAAGGTAGAGTTGGAGCCATTACATGAGCGGTTGGATAGACTTGAAGTTAGTACTAGTGTAGATAAATCTAAGCCTAAAGATTTGGGTAGGAAAGAAGAAGAGGAAGAGTATGATTTGGGAATGGATAAGGAGAGCCAAAATGAGAATTGGTGTAGGAATGGAAGAGGTAGAGGATTTGGTAGAGGTAGAATAGAAGCCGTACGCGGTAGACATGATGGGAATAGGGAAGATGACAACATGGGTAGCATTAAGATGAAAATTTCATCGTTCCATGGGAAATCTGACCCGGAGGCATATTTAGAGTGTGAAAAGAGGGTAGATTTTGTATTTGAATGTCACCACTACTCCGAACAAAAGAGGTTAGGTTGGCGGTGGTTGAATTTCTAGACTATGCTCTCATTTGGTGGGATCAACTAGTGAACACTAGGAGGAGGTATAATGAGAGACCCATAGAAACTTGGGATGAGATGAAGAGGGTCATGAGGAAAAGGTTTGTGCCCAATCACTATTATAGGGAGATGTTTAAGAGTTTACAAACTTTGAGGCAAGGGGTAAAGAGTGTTGAAAACTACTATAAGGAGATAGAAGTGGTCATGATTAGGGCCAATATTAAGGAGGATAGTGAGGCGACCATGGCTCGTTTTCTTTGTGGTTTGAACAGGGAAATTCAAGATCAAGTGGAGCTTAGGCACTACTTGGATCTAGACGAGATGGTGCAGATGGCCATAAAAGTGGAGCAACAACTCAAAAGGCGAGGAGTTGGCCGCACCAACCAAACTGGGGGTTCTTCATCTTCTTGGCGATCAAGTGTGGCAAACCGTGATGAAGGTAGAGTAATGACCAAGTCCAAGATTGAAACCAAACAAGAGGTGCCTAAAAAAGGAATGCAAGGTAAATCTGAAACTCCTCTTAAGAGATCTAGAGATGTTAAATGTTTTAGGTGTCAAGGGTTAGGTCATATTTCTAGTGAATGTCCTAATAAAAGAGTAATGATTTTAAATGACTATGGTGAGTATGAATCTCGTAGTGAGGTTGATGATGATGATGATGAGATGCCTGCATTAGAGGATTTTGACGAGGGTTATGAGGCGGTTGTAGGTGAAGCACTAGTGACTAGGCGAATCATGAGTGCCCAAGTCAAGGAGGAGGAGTCTAACCAAAGAGAGAACTTGTTCCACACTAGGTGTTCTGTAAATCAAAAGGTTTGCAATCTAATCATAGATGGGGGGAGTTGTACTAATGTGTCAAGTGTTGACAAGGTGGAAAAATTAGGTTTACCTACATTAAAGCATCCTCAACCATATAGGCTTCAATGGTTGAATGATTGTGCGGAGGTGAAGGTTACAAAACAAGTGCTAGTGCCTTTTGCTATTGGGAAGTATGTGGATGAGATCTTGTGTGATGTGGTACCCATGCATGCATGGCATATCTTGTTGGGTAGACCTTGGCAATATGATAGGCGGGTGACACATGATGGGTTCAGGAATAGATACTCTTTTTTATTGAAAAAGGAAACCATTGTATAACTTCTTTTGTCCCCAAAGCAAGTGTTGGAGGAACATTTAAAAAAAAAAAGAGAGATGAGGTCGAAAAAAAGAGTGAATTAAAAGTGAGGTGGCCTTTGAAATTAAAAATGAGATGGCTGAAAAAAAGAGAGAAAAAAAGAGTGAGATAGCCATACAAAAGAAAAAAGAGAGGAAAGAAAATGAGGGAAAAGAAAATGAGAGGGAAGAGGTCAAAAAGAAAACATAAATGGCCCAAAAAGGTGAGTTGAAACATTTGATGCACACACATGAACCACTTGTGTTGATTCTTTATAAAGAGATCCTCTTTAACACAAGTGATATAGCCGGGTCTCTTCCGAGCATTGTTGTTTCAGTTTTGCAGGAATTTGATTATATTTTTCTGGAGGAGCTACCTCAAGGACTACCACCATTGAGGGGGATTGAGCACCAAATTGATTTTGTACCCGGGAGTGCATTGCCAAATCGTCCAGCTTACAGGAACAATCCGGAGGAGACTAAGGAGCTTCAACGGCAGGTAAGAGAGGTGTTAGATAGGGGTTTTGTGCGTGAGTCCATGTCTCCTTGTGTTGTACCTGTTTTACTAGTTCCTAAGTAAGATGGCTCATGGCGTATGTGTGTAGATTGTAGGGCAATCAATAACATAACCATTAAGTATAGGCATCCCATACCTAGACTAGATGATATGTTAGATGAGTTGCATGGTGCATGTATTTTCAGCAAAATTGATTTGAAGAGTGGGGATCACCAAATTAGAATGAGGGAAGTTGATGAGTGGAAAACTGCTTTTAAAACCATGTACGGGTTGTATGAGTGGATGGTCATGTCTTTTGGCTTAACTAACGCTCTTAGCACCTTTATGATGTTAATGAACCATGTCTTGCGTGCATACATAGGAAAATTTGTTGCGGTTTACTTTGATGATATCCTAGTATATAGCAAAAGCTTGGATGAGCATGTTAATCACTTGAGACTTGTGCTAATCACACTAAGGGCTGAAAATTTGTATGCTAACTTAAAGAAATGTGATTTTTGTACAAGCAAACTTGTCTATCTTGGTTTTGTGGTAAGCTCACAGGGTGTACAAATGGATGAAGAAAAGGTAAGTGCCATTCGAGATTGACAAGAGCCTACTACTTGTAATGCCCGAGATTTAATTACTGTAATCAGAAGTGGATTAATTAACAGTATTGAGGGTATAGGAGCTTGAGTGGGATAGCCAGGCGTCGGTACATCACAAAACTAATCTTTTGTACAGAACCTTTGGCGCCCGAGCGGTAGAAAAGGACCGCCCGAGCGCCAGTGCAGAACACGGTTAGTACTTGGACAGAACGTCTGGCGCCCGAGCGGCAGAAAATTACCGCCCGAGCGCCAGTGTGTAACAAGTTGTACACTCGGGCAGAACGTTCCGCGCCCGAGCGGTAAATTGTGACCGCCCGAGCGCCGCTTGCAATGCAAGAAAAATAAGCCACATAGCTTAACCATTCAAGTAGATATATATAAGGTTGTAAGGTTCTTCAGCAAGAAGCAGAAACGAAGAAATCAAGAAAGGAAATGAGAAAAGCTTCAGAAATCCTTACGCCTTTATATTTCGATCCGCTCGTTAGATTTTAAATCTGACTTCAGTACGGTGTTCCTGTCGACGCGGGCTACAACTGGACGTAAGTTTTGTTACGTTTTGATATGTGTTGAAATTATGCTATTGTCCGAATTGAATAAAATTCATATATGATGTTCTTGACATGTTAGACATCATAGAATCGAAGTCAGATTAAGAAACAGATTGATTACGGATTTGTTATAATTTTTCAGATTATATTGAGTGGTATTGGACAGATTTGGATTATGGTTGAATTACAGATTGTATTGGATATAGGATATGATTGGTAATTGATATCTGTTGATATGGTATTTACGGGGATATTGAGATTGTCCCGTTATGCCGTTGATTTTAAGTTAAATCCAGATTGATCAGATTGGTATTGATTTGAACAGTATATTGATATGAGATTAATTGATATTATCCATTGCCAGATCGTGTATTGACAGACTGTGAATTCTAAACGGGAACGTCGTCAGAACTGCTACAAACGAAAGGTATAAGTAAACGTGGTATTGGGAGATCGATACAAGTAGGATATACTTGTGTTTCCCTAAATCACATACTATTTTTTATTATTTGCATTGATTTGATTTGATATGCTTGTTCTATTGATGTATAGAGAGCATGTGTTAGACGAATATGAGATGAGTGATCTTGTGACAAAAGTACCTGAGAGTGGCGGGATCGCCACGGGCACATTGCACGATGTCACAAGATAGTGTATTGGCGATAGTGCCACAGTCTGTGACGGATAGGTCAAGACACTGGATGTTTGGTTATATCGACGTGGATAGAATCGGAGTTTCTTCTATTACTGTTGGTCGATATAGGAATACCAACGTCTGGAAAACCGGGATCCCTAGACTAGGATTGAGTCTAGTCTGAGTCGTGGAGTCACGAGTATGATTGATAGTTGATATTACTTATGTTTCAGATTTTGATATATATCTGATATCTGCTTCATGCTTTATATTAACTATATGATTGCATGTTTCGTTGATTTATACTGGGATTTATTCTCACCGGCGTTATCCGGCTGTTGTCGTGTTTGTATGTGTGCATGACAACAGGTGGGACAGGGTCAGGGTCGAGGAGATGAAGAGAGAGATCGTGATTAGAGTGGAGACTACGGACTTGAGCTGAGATATGGTTGAACACTTGATATTTAGTAGTTGAACCTTAGTTTGTAAATGATTGTATATAGTACAAGACTTGTACTTTTCTTTTATACTGATATGTATAGTAGAGTGATTCCATTACGTTCCGCATTTGATATTATATTTAATAATAAAAAAAAAGTTAGACCCTGTTTATTATAATTGATTAATTTGTCCCAATGACGATTAAGAATATGATTAGCGTCCGGGTCCCCACACTACTGTTGGTCAAGTTCGGAGTTTTCATGGTCTTGCAAGCTTCTATATGAGGTTTGTAAAAGATTTTAGGACACTGGCAGAACCGATGACGGCGGTGATCAAGAAGAATGTTCCATTTCATTAGGGCAAGGAGCAAGAGAAGTCCTTTAATCTTATCAAGCAAAAATTAATTAATACTCCTTTACTTGTTTTGCCTGACTTTGCTGATACTTTTGAAATTGAATGTGATGCTTCAGGTGTAGGAATTGGTGGAGTGTTGATGCAAGGAGGACGGCCAGTGGCGTACTTTAGTGAGAAGCTCAATGGAGTAGCGTTGAACTATCCTACGTACGACAAGGAGTTGTACGTACTTGTGAGGACGCTAGAGATGTGGCAGCACTACTTGAGGCCTAAGGAGTTTGTGATTCATAAAGATCATGAATCTTTAAAGCACCTTAAGGGACAACAGAAGCTGAACAAGCGGCATGCCTAGTGGGTGGCATTCATAGAGACATTTCCCTACATCATCAAGTACAAATAAGGTAAGGAGAATGTAGTGGCCGACGCACTATTACGAAGTTATATACTTTTTTCTACCTTGGAGTTTAAAATTTTGGGGTTTGAGCATGTCAAAGAGTTGTGTGTGCAAGATGAGGATTTTAAGAGTGTATTTGAAACTTGTATGCATGGACCACATGAAAAATTCTATTTGCATAATGGTTTCTTGTTTAGATAAGATAGGTTGTGCATCCTAAATCATCCATTCGTGAAATACTTGTTAGAGAGGCACATTGGGGTGCTTTAATGGGGCACTTTGGTGTGGCAAAAACTTTGAATGCTTTGAATGAACATTTTTATTGGCCACATATGAAACGTGATGTTGAGCGTGTGTGTGATAAGTGCATAACTTGTAGACAAGCTAAGTCTAGGACACAACCACATGTATTGTATACACCACTTCCTGTCCCTATTGGAGGGATTCAATATTTGTTGTTGTTGTCAGATTTTCAAATATTGCACATTTCATTGCTTTTCATAAAACGGATGACTCATCTAACATTGCGGATTTGTTCTTTAGAGAAGTCGTTAGGTTGCATGGCATGCATAGGACTATTGTTTCTGACCGTGATGTTAAGTTTTTGAGTTACTTTTGGAAAACGTTGTGGGCTAAACTGGGAACAAAATTGTTGTTTTCTACAACGTTTCATCCTCAAACGGATCGACAAACTGAAATTGTTAATAGAACGTTAGAGACACTTTTGCGTGGTATTCTTAAAAAGAACTAAAAGAATTGGGAAGAATGTTTACCATTTGTTGAGTTTGCTTATAATCGTTGCGTGCATTCTACTACCAATTATTCGCCGTTTGAAAATTTTTATGGTTTTAATCCTTTGACTCCGTTGGATTTGATGTCTTTACCTGTGAATGAAAGGTTAAACATGGATGGCAAGAAGAAAGCTGAATTTGTTAGGGGCTTGCATGAAAAGGCCAAAGCCAACATTGAAAAGAAGAATGAGCAATACACCAAGCAAGCCAACAAGGGGAAGAAAAAGTTGGTGTTTGAAAAGGGTGATTGGTTATGGCTACACTTGAGGAAGGAAAGGTTTCCCGAGAAGCGACGTTCACAGCTACTACCGAGGTGTGATGGGCCATTTCAAGTCCTCGAAAGGATAAATGAGAATGCCTACAAACTTGATCTGCCAGGTGAGCATAACTTCAGTTCTACTTTTAATGTTAGTGATATTTCTTTGTTTGATGTAGGTGATGAAAAAGATTTGAGGACAAATCCTTTTCAAGTAGGGGAGGATGATGCGAACATGGGTGGTCAAGCTCCAAGGAAAGGGTGGGATCATTTAGAGTTGCCAGAAGGACCAATCACGAGAGGACGACTAAAGAAATTCAAAGAGGCACTACAAGGGCTTATGAGCAATGAAGAAGGACTTACAAGCAAGGGGCAGAGTGCTGAAGGGTTCGTGATGCATGGGAGTAAGTTTGGGAGTAATAAGAACACCATTCAAGTGATGAATGAAGAAAACGTACAGAATGCTCCGCGCCCGAGCGGTAAAACACTACCGCCCGAGCGCCAAACGTACTGCCCAAGAGTTGATTTCTAAAACACTCGGCGCTCGAGCAGTCATTTTCTGTCGCTCGAGCGCGAATAGTCCAGAACCCTCGGCGCTCGAGGGGTAATACCCTACCGTCCGAGCGCGAGTCAGATGCGAGAAAATCTTTAGTTTCCTAGTTAGAGTTTAATTGATCTTGGTAACTTGATTTTGAGAATCTGTAGATTGTACAAAATATTATGGACGAAAGTTTACAAACAATACACATTATTATTGATTGAAGATAAAACTTTTGAGATTTTTCTCGCAACTTTTTCAAGGCTTTTGCTTTGTTTAATCAAAAATCAAAATTACCAAGATTCGTTCTTGTGGCGTTTGTCTATTGATTTCATACGGATTGTCAAAGAAAAGTACTTTGAAGGTTCTTCTGTTTCTCGATTGTTTTATCGTAAGTATATGTTGCTAAGTTTTCTAATTTAGAGGTGAATATCACAAACCATATTTGATTCAAAAGATCGGGACAACAACTTAGATCCTTGTTCGTTATTGAGTTGAGGGTAGGATTCATATTTAATCGTGTTTGCTTTTCTTACGCACGTGGATCCATATCATCCGGAACTGGGTCCGTGTAGGCACTGTGAGGTACACAGCCCCCGTGTACAGGTCCGTGCTCGGGTCCGTCTACACTCTGGATTTCTTCATTCTCGGTTGTAATTAACACGGACCCCGTGTACAGGTCCGTGTAGCCTCGGTCGTTCAAAACGATGCTTGAATAATGTTCCTTTGACCTCCAAACGTGCTCTCCTGCATCACGACCCCTTCTTGCTTACTCATGACTCCTTGTAGTGCTTCCTTAAACTTCTTCAGTCGTCCTCTCGTGATTGGTCCCTCCGGCAACTCCAAAGGATCCCATGCTTTTATTGGCGCTTGACCACCCATGTTTGCATCATCCTCCCCTTCTTGAAAAGGATTTGTCCTCAAATCTTGTTCATCACCTACATCAAACAACGACAAATCACTAACATTGGAAGTGGAACTCACATTGTACTCACCTGGTAGATCGAGTTTGTAGGCGTTGTCACTGATCTTTTCTAGAATTTGAAATGGTCCATCGCCCTTAGGTAGTAGCTTTGAACGATGCTTTTTGGGGAAGCTTTCCTTCCGCAAGTGGACCCACACCCAATCACCTTTCTCAATGACCACCTTCTTCTTCTCCTTGTTGGCTTGTTTGGCAAATTGCTCATTCTTCTTCTCTATGTTGGCCTTGGCCTTTTCATGCAAACCCCTAACAAATTCAGCCTTCTTTTTGCCATCCATGTTTAACCTTTCACTCACAGGTAAAGACATCAAATCCAAATGAGTGAAAGGATTAAAACCATACACAATCTCAAATGGCGAATAACTAGTAGTAGAATGCAAGCAACGATTATAAGCAAACTCAACAAATGGTAAACATTCTTCCCAATTCTTTAAGTTCTTTTTAAGAATAGCACGCAAATGTATTCCTAAAGTTCTATTAATAACTTCAGTTTGTCCATCTGTTCGAGGATGACACGTAGTAGAAAACAACAATTTTGTGCCAAATTTAGCCCACAGTTTTGCAAAAGTAACTTAAAAACTTAACATCACGGTCAGAAACAATAGTCCTAGGTATTCCATGCAACCTAACGACTTCTCTAAAGAACAAATCCGCAATGTGAGAGGCATCATAAGTTTTGAGACAAGCAATAAAATGTGCCATCTTAGAAAATCTATCCACAACAACAAATATACAATCCCTCCCCTTCTTTGTCCTAGGCAACCCCAAAACAAAGTCCATAGAAATATCAATCCAAGGTTCACTAGGGACGGGAAGTGGTGTATACAATCCATGTGGTTATGTCCTAGGCTTAGCTTGCCTACAAGTTATGCACTTATCACAAACTCGATCAACATCACTCTTCGTATGTGGCCAATAAAAATGTTCACTCAAAGCATTCAAGGTTTTTGCCACACCAAAGTATCCCATCAAACCACCCACATGTGCTTCACTAACAAGTGATTCACGAATGGATGATTTAGGAATGCACAACCTATCTTCTCTAAATAAGAAACCATTATGCAAATAGAATTTTTCATGTGGTCCATGCATACAAGTTTCAAACACACTCTTAAAATCCTCATCCAGCACATACAACTCTTTCACATGCTCAAACCCCAAAATTTTAGACTCTAAGGTAGAGATAGTACGTGCCTCCGTGATAGTGCGTCGGCCACTACATTTTCCTTGCCTTTTTTGTACTTGATTATGTAGGGGAATGTCTCAATGAATGCCACCCATTTGGCATGCCGCTTGTTCACCTTCTGTTGACCGTTAAGGTGCTTTAGAGACTAATGATCCGTATGAATCACAAACTCCTTAGGCCTCAAGTAGTGTTGCCACGTTTCAAGAGTCCTTACAAGCGCATAGAGCTCCTTGTCATATGTTGGATAGTTCAACGCTGCTCCATTAAGCATCTCACTGAAGTATGCCACCGGTCGCCCTCCTTGCATCAACACTCCACCAATACCTACACCTGAAGCATCACATTCAATTTGAAAGGTATTAGCAAAATCAGGTAAAAAAAGTAAAGGAGCATTAATTAACTTTTGCTTAATAAGATTAAAAGACTTCTCTTACTCCTCGCCCCAATGGAATGGGACGTTCTTCTTAATCACCACCGTCATTGGTGCTGCCAGTGTGCTAAAATCTTTTACAAACCTCCTATAGAAGCTTGCAAGACCATGAAAACTTCAAACTTTACCAACAGTAGTAGGTGTTGGCCAATCTCGAATGGCACTTACCTTGTCTTCATCCACTTGTATACCCTGCCGTTGAAGC
The DNA here is from genome assembly GCF_012295235.1 of Primulina huaijiensis. Lineage (NCBI taxonomy): Eukaryota > Viridiplantae > Streptophyta > Magnoliopsida > Lamiales > Gesneriaceae > Primulina > Primulina huaijiensis. The sequence goes on along the minus strand of NC_133318.1, from coordinate 8,669,146 downwards.
TCCTTGGTCTCCTCCGGGTTGCTCCTATAAGCTGTCCGATTTGGAAATGCACTCCCGGGCACAAAATCAATTTGGTGCTTAATTCCCCTCAATGGTGGTAGCCCTTGAGGTAGTTCATCCGGAAATATATCGTCAAATTCCTGCAAAAGTGAAACAACAATACTCGGGAGGGTCCCGGCTATATCACTTGTGTTAAAGAGGATCTCTTTATAAAGAATCAACACAAGTGGTTCATGTGTGTGCATCAATTGCTTCAACTCACTTTTTTGGGCCATATATGATTTCTTTTTGGCCTCTTTCCTCTCATTTTCTTTCCTCTGATTTTCTTTCCGCTCATTTTTCTTTTGTATGGCCGTCTCACTCTTTTGATCACTCTTTTTTTCTGCCATTTCATTTTTATCCTCAAAGGCCATCTCACTTTTTAGTTCACTCTTTTTTCGGCCTCATCTCTCTTTTTTTTGACAAGTGGTCCTCCAATACTTTCTTTGGGGACAAATGAAGTAATACAATGGTTTCCTTATTCAATACAAAAGGAGTACCTATTTTTGAACTCATCATGTGTCACCCGCCTATCATATTGCCAAGGTCTACCCAACAAGATATGACATGATATGAATCCTCGTACGAATAAATAGCAAACACGATTAAAATCGAATCGCGCCCTCTATTCAATAACGAGCAAGGATCGATGTGTTGTCCCGATCTTTTGAATCAAGTGTGTGTGTGATTTTCACCTCTAAACTATGAAAAGTTTAGCAACAAATAATCACGGAAAATAAACAACCGAAATTATAACGAACCTTCAAAGAACAAGCCCATGACAATCCGCACAAGAACGATCGACAAACACCACAAAGTTAAAACTTTGATAAGTTTGATTTTGATTACAAAGCAAAGCTTTGAAAAAGTTTGAGAGAAAAACTCAAAACTATTGTATAAACTCAATAATAATCTCTGAATAATTGTTCATGATTTTCGTCCATATACATAATGATGCGAAAACGGGTGGTCAAGCTCCAAGGAAAGCGTGGGATCCTTTAGAGTTGCCGGAGGGACCAATCACGAGAGGACGGCTAAAGAAATTCAAAGAGGACTACAAGGGTTTATGAGCAATAAAGAAGGACTTACAAGCAAGGTGCAGAGTGCTGAAGGGTTCGTGATGCATGGGAGTAAGTTTGGGAGTCATAAGAACACCATTCAAGTGATGAACGAAGAAAACATCCAGAATGACCCGCGCCCGAGCGATAAAATACTACCACCCGAGCGCCAAACGTACTGACCCAGAGGTGATTTCCAGAACACTCGGCGCTCGAGCGGTCATTTTCTACCGCCCAAGCGCGAATAGCCAGAAGACCTGGCGCTCGAGCGGTCAAATTCTGCCGCCCGAGCGCGCCTGCTGCGAGAAGAAAATCTAGTTTCCTTGTTGAGAATCCTAATTATCTTGGTAACTTGATTTTGAGTATCTTTTAGATTGGTACACAATATTATGGACGAAAATTGGAACATTATAGAAATTATTATTGAGTTTATAAAAGTTTTTGAGTTTTCTCTCAACTTTTCAAGGCTTTAGCTTTGTTTTCAAAAATCAAACTTATCAAAGTTTTAACTTTGTGGCGTTTGTCGATCGTGTCTTGCGCGGATTGTCAAAGACGAGTTCTTTGAACGTTCGATTAAGTTTCGATTGTTTCTTTTGTGATTGTTTATTACTAAACCGCGTCGTTTAGGGGTGAATATCACGTAATTCCTTGAATCAAAAGATCGGGACATCGTAACAACGATCCTTGTTCGTTATAGAATTGAGGACGCGATTCATATTTAATCTCATTTGCTTTTCATCATACGAGGATTCATATCATTTGGTATCAGAGCTTAGGTCCATTGAATTCAATTAAGTTTATCACGTTATTATCTCTTCTATTATCAGATCTGTTATCCTTTCGTTCCTTTTTCAGATCTATATTTTTAGTATATCGTTCTTCGTCAGTTTGTGAAATTTTTGGTGATTTTTTTGTTAGGATTTTCGAGTAAGTACTCAGCACAAAAAAAAAGAGTACCAAAAATCCGAAAATTCACCAGTATTTCTTATTGGTATTTTGTTCTATTTTCTTTATAGAGTCATATTCAATTGTTTCTCATAGTCAAAAACAAAAAAAATTATACCTTCAAATTTCTTGTCTACGCAGTCCAAGTGAGTCGATCACATTTGTTCACAAGTTGAACTTGATTGTTTGATATACAAATACAAAGCTTGAGAACACTTTCGAGAGCACTATCAAATTCGAGTGAAAACATTTGAGTGCGTGTGTTATTTCTTTGGAGTGAGGGTGAGTATTTGTGGTGAGCAAAAAAAAAAAAAAAACTAGAGAGGAGTGACGAGCGACTTTTCTTTGGAGTGACCGAGAGGACTTGGGCGAGAAATATTTTGTTTTCTACTAACGTTTTCTTGCAGGTACAAATCCGAAATTAAATGGAGAAGTAGGTAGGAGATAGTTCGAACCTGGGGTTGTCTAAGGTTCAAATGGAGGCGTTGTTTGGGCATTTTAGTAGGATGATGAGAACCGAGTTAGAGCCATTACATTAGCGGTTGGATAGGCTTGAAGTTAGTACTAGTGGAGATATATCTAAGCCTTAAAATATGGGTAGGGGAGAAGAAGAGGAAGAGTATGATTTGGGAGGAGATGAGGAGGGCCAAAACAAAAATTGGGGTAGGAATGGAAGAGGTAAAGGATTTGGTAGAGGGAAAAGAGAGGCCGTAAGGGGTAGCTATGATGGGAATAGGGAGGATGCTAATATGGGTAGTAGTAAGATGAAGATTCCTTCGTTCCATGGGAAATCTGACCCGCGGGCATACTTAGAATGGGAAAAGAGGGTAGAGTTTGTGTTTGAATGTCACCACAACTCCGAACAAAAGAAGGTTAGGTTGGTGTGGTGGAATTTCTAGACTAGGCTCTCATTTGGTGGGATCAATTAGTGACCACTAGGAGGAGGTATAATGAGAGACCCATTGAAACTTAAGATGAGATGAAAAGGGTCATGAGGAAGAGGTTTGTGCCCAACCACTACTATAGGGAGATGTTTAAGAGGCTACAAACTTTGAGGCAAGGGGTAAGGAGTGCTGAGGACTACTATAAGGAGATGGAGGTAGTCATGATTAGGGAAAATATTGAGGAAGATAGTGAGGCGACGATGGCTCGTTTTCTTTGGGGTTTGAACAGGGAGATTCAAGATCAAGTGGAGCTTCGGCACAGCTTGGATCTAGACGACATGGTGCAAATGGCCATAAAAGTGGAGCAACAACTCAAGAGGCGTGGAGTTGGCCGCACCAATCAAACCGGGGGTTCATCATCTTCTTGGAGACCAAATGTGGCAAAACGTGATGAAAATAAGGTGGTGATCAAACCATAGGTAGAGACCAAACAAGAGGCGCCTAAACAAGGAGTGCAAGGTAAATCTGAAACTCCTTCTAATCGATCTAGAGATGTTAAATGCTTTAGGTGTCAAGGGTTAAGTCATATTGCTAGTGAATGTCCTAATAAAAGGGTAATAATTTTAAATGACTATGGTGAGTATGAATCTCATAGTGATGATGATGATGATGATGAGATGCCTGCATTAGAGGATCTTGACGAGGGTTATGAGGCGGTTGTAGGTGAAGCACTAGTGACTAGGCGAATTATGAGTGTCCAAGACAAGGAGGAGGAGACTAACCAACAAGAGAACTTGTTCCATACTAGGTGTTTTGTAAATCAAAAAGTTTGCAATCTCATCATAGATGGGGAGAGTTGTACTAATGTAGCAAGTGTTGAGATGGTAGAAAAATTGGATTTAAATACATTAAAGCATCCTCAACCATATAGACGTCAATGGTTGAATGATTGTGCGGAGGTGAATGTTACAAAACAAGTGCTAGTGCCTTTTGCTTTTGGGAAGTATGTGGATGAGATCTTGTGTGATGTGGTACCCATGCATGCATGTCATATCTTCTTGGGTAGACCTTGGCAATATGATAGGCGGGTGACACATGATGGGTTCAAGAATAGGTACTCCTTTGAATTGAAAAAGGAAACCATTGTATTACTTCCTTTGTCCCCAAAGCAAGTGTAGGAGGAACAATTAAAAAAAAAGAAGAGAGATGAGGCCGAAAAAAAGAGTGAACTAAAAAGTGAGATGGCCTTGAGAATAAAAATGAAATGGCTGAAAAAAAGAGTGATCAAAAGAGTGAGACGGTCATAGAAAAGAAAAATGAGAGGAAAGAGGCCAAAAAGAAATCATATATGGCCCAAAAAAGTGAACTGAAGCAATTGATGCACACCCATGAACCACTTGTGTTGATTCTTTATAAATAGATCCTCTTTAACACAAGTGATATAGCCGGGACCCTTCCGAGCATTGTTGTTTCACTTTTGCAGGAATTTGATGACATATTTCCGGAGGAACTACCTCAAGGGCTACCACATTTGAGGGGTATTGAGCACCAAATTGATTTTGTATCCGGGAGTGCATTGCCAAACCGTCCAGCATATAGGAGCAATCCGGAGGGGACTAAGGCGCTTCAACGGCAGGTAAGTGAGTTGTTAGATAAGGGTTTTGTGCGTGAGTACATGTCTCCTTGTGATGTGCCTGTGTTATTAGTTACTAAGAAAGATGGCTCATGGCATATGTGTGTGGATTGTAGGGCAATCAATAACATAACCATTAAGTATAGGCATCCCATACCTAGACTAGATGATATGTTAGATGAATTGCATGGTGCATGTGTCTTTAGTAAAATTGACTTGAAGAGTGGTTATCACCAAATAAGAATGAGAGAAGGTGATGAGTGGAAAACTGCTTTTAAAACCAAATACGGGTTATATGAGTGGATGGTCATGCCTTTTGGCTTAACTAACGCTCCTAGCACCTTTATGAGGTTAATGAATCATGTTTTGCGTGCACACATAGGAAAGTTTGTTGTTGTTTATTTTGATGATATCCTAGTGTATAGCAAAAACTTGGATGAGCATGTTAATCACTTGAGACTTGTACTAATCACACTAAGGGCTGAGAATTTATATGCTAACTTAAAGAAATGTGATTTTTGTACGAGCAAACTTGTCTTTCTGGGTTTTGTGGTAAGTTCACAAGGTATACAAGTTGATGAAGACAAGGTAAGTGCCATTCGAGATTGGCCAACGCCTACTACTGTTGGTCAAGTTCGAAGTTTTCATGGTCTTGCAAGCTTCTATAGGAGGTTTGTAAAAGATTAAGCACACTGGCAGCACCAATGACGGCGGTGATCAAGAAGAACGTTCCATTCCATTGGGGCGAGGAGCAAGAGAAATCTTTTAATCTTATTAAGCAAAAGTTAATTAATGCTCCTTTACTTGTTTTACCTGATTTTGCTAATACCTTTGAACTTGAATGTGATGCTTCAGGTGTAGGTATTGGTGGAGTCTTGATGCATGGAGGACGACCGGTGGCATACTTTAGCGAGAAACTCAATGGAGCCGCCCTGAACTATCCCACGTATGATAAGGAGTTCTACGCACTTGTGAGTACTCTAGAGACGTGGCAGCACTACTTGAGACCTAAGGAGTTTGTGATTCATACGGATCAGGAATCCCTAAAGCACCTTAAGGGGCAACAAAAGCTAAACAAGCGGCACATGGGGTTTGAGCATAAAAAATTTTGGGGTTTGATCATGTGAAAGAGTTGTATGTGCTGGATGAGGATTTTAAGAGTGTGTTTGAAACTTGTATGCATGGACCACATGAAAAATTCTATTTGCATCATGGCTTCTTATTTAGAGAAGATAGGTTGCGCATTCCTAAATCTTCCGTTCGTGAATTACTTGTTAGGGAGGCACATGGGGGTGGCTTGATGGGGCATTTTGGTGTGGCTAGAACTTTAAGTGCATTGCATGAACATTTCTATTGGCCACATATGAAACGTGATGTTGAGCGTGTTTGTGAAAAGTGCATAACTTGTAGACAAGCTAAGTCTAGGACACAACCACATGGATTGTATACACCACGTCCCGTCCCTAGTGAACCTTGGGTTGATATTTCTATGGACTTTGTTTTTGGGTTGCCTAGGTGAAAGAAGGGGAGGGATTCTATATTTGTTGTTGTGGATAGATTTTCTAAAATGACAAATTTTATTGCTTGTCATAAAACTGATGATGCATCTAACATTGCGGATTTGTTCTTTAGAGAAGTCGTTAGGTTGCATGGTATGCCTAGGACTATTGTTTCTGATCGTGATGTTAAATTCTTAAGTTACTTTTGGAAAACATTGTGGGCTAAACTTGGCACAAAATTGTTGTTTTCTACTATGTGTCATCCTCAAATGGATGGACAAATTGAGTTTGTTAATAGAACGTTAGGAACATGTTTGCGTGCTATTCTTAAAAAGAACTTAAAGAATTGGGAAGGATGTTTACCATTTGTTGAGTTTGCTTATAATCGTTGCGTGCATTCTTCTACCAATTATTCGCCGTTTGAACTTTTTTATGGTTTTAATCCTTTGACTCCGTTGGATTTGATGTCTTTACCTGTGAGTGAAAGGTTAAACATGGATGGCAAGAAGAAAGCTGAATTTGTTAGGAGTTTGCATGAAAAGGCCAAGGCCAACATTGAGAAGAAGAATGAGCAATACACCAAGCAAGCCAACAAGGGGAAGAAAAAAGTGGTGTTTGAAAAGGGTGATTGGGTATGGCTACAGTTGAGGAAGGAAAGGTTTCCTGAGAAGCGACGTTCCAAGCTACTACCGAGGGGTGATGGGCCATTTCAAGTCCTCGAAAGGATCAATGACAATGCCTACAAACTACATTTACCAGGTGAGTATAACGTTAGTTCTACTTTTAATGTTAGTGATCTTTCTTTGTTTGATAGGTGATGAACAAGATTTGAGGACAAATCCTTTTCAAGAAGGGGAGGATGATGCGAACACGGGTGGTCAAGCTCCAAGGAAAGTGTGGGATCCTTTAGAGTTGCCGGAGGGACCAATCACGAGAGGACGGCTAAAGAAATTCAAAGGGTCACTACAAGGGTTGATGAGCAATAAAGAAGGACTTACAAGCAAGGTGCAGAGTGCTGAAGGGTTGGTGATGCATGGGAGTAAGTTTGGGAGTCATAAGAACACCATTCAAGTGATGAACGAAGAAAACATCCAGAATGACCCGCGCCCGAGCGGTAAAATACTACCGCCCGAGCGCCAAACATACTAACCAAGAGGTGATTTCCAGAACACTCGGCGCTCGCGCGGTCATTTTCTACCGCCCGAGGATGAAAAGCCAGAAGACCCTGGCGCTCGAGCGGTCAAATTCTGCCGCCTGAGCGCGCCTGCTGCGAGAAGAAAATCTAGTTTCCTTGTTAAAAATCTTAATTATCTTGGTAACTTGATTTTGAGTATCTTTTAGATTGGTACACAATATTATGGATGAAAATTGGAACATTATAGAGATTATTATTGAGTTTATAAAAGTTTTTGAGTTTTCTCTCAAATTTTCAAGGCTTTAGCTTTGTTTTCAAAAATCAAACTTATCAAAGTTTTAACTTTGTGGCGTTTGTCGATCCTGTCTTGCGCAAATTGTCAAAGACGAGTTCTTTGAAGGTTCGATTAAGTTTCGATTGTTTCTTTTGTGATTGTTTATTGCTAAACCGCGTCGTTTAGGGGTGAATATCACGTAATTCCTTGAATCAAAAGATCGGGACATCGTAACAACGATCCTTGTTCGTTATAGAATCGAGGACGCCATGCATATTTAATCTCGTTTGCTTTTCATCGTACGAGGATTCATATCACATAATCATCAAGATATCAAAAAGATAAGTTGTTAAAATAATTGAAATTCTAAACTAGGAAAAATTTCTGCGCCGTGCGCATATGAGCGCCCCGACTCGCGCATATGCGCGCAAGTCTCTGCCTATGTCGCGCATATGCGCGCCCTAGTCTGGCGCATATGTGCGAAGCCCACTGTTAAAATCTTCGGTGTCCAGTACTTCTCGCGCATATGCGTGCCCCTTCGCGGCGCATGTGCGCGAGCTCGCGCAGATGCGCGCCCCGTCTTCGCGCATGTGCGCGGAGGCTCCTGTCTTTCAATTTCATTCAACACTTGTACAACGCCTCCAAGCTCATTTTCAATCATCTCGAACACTTCGCGACTTGGAATCTTGTTTTCAAGCTCTTCTCGATTGCTCATTAGTTCATGCAATGTTTCCTTGAACCTCCGTCCAATCATTTGCACGCCATTCCCTGCCAGATTCAAATCATACTCCCCTTCTTCAAAAAGATTTGTCCTCAAATCTTGTCCACCTACACAAAAACGAAGCAATTTAGTAATAACAAAGATGATATTATCAACATACTTACCTTTAAGCTCAAGTTTGTAGGCGCTATCGTTTGCTTGCTCCATCTGCACGGGAAATATCAACATCACAGTTGCCTTTCCTATAAACTCATCAACTTCACCATAAACCAATTAATAATTTACACCAAATGATAAAATACCATTAAGCATCACAAAAGTTAAGTTCATCCCCTTCTTAGACCTAGTTAGCAGCATAACGAAAACCATACCAATGTACGACCATAATTCACTAGGAATAAGATGTAGTTCATGCACGATATAAGAATCTAGCTCAGGTGCCCTCCCCCTATATGCAATGCACCTTTCACTACACCACTTATCATACCTCTTCATATGTAACCAACACATATAATGACGCATTTTATCAACTTAAAACCACCACAATATGCCTCACTAGCACGTAACTCATGCAATGAATATAGAATGAAGAATTTATTCTCTTTAAAATTGTATTCATTATGCACATAAAAATTCTTATATTCATTCATGCTCTTCCTAACGCCATCATCAAACAAATATGAACCAAATAGGACACACTAAATGTACTACCCATGTAAACATTTAACACATCACAAAGATTTAAGACTAACGCATACAATTCACTATCATAACAAAGACTTATCAATTCGACAGCTTTTGAAAATTCAGAATCAATAACATTTGAATTTAATTCTTGCAATATATCACAATGCTCAATTCTATGACACTTAGGCAACAAAGTTAAATCACAGTCATACCTCCTAAATATCACATTTTCAACCTGTTCTCCCAATTCTAGAAAACAAAACAATGACGACTTAAGGTAAGAAAACAAATAATACCTCTCAGGTGTTGCGTTGGCAACTAACCTTACTTCATCGTGATTGCTCTCGAACTCATATGGGTCATCCAATCGCATTCTCACACCATCCACAGTTGCTCGCCTCCTTATCATGACCTCATCGAAATCCTGCAAGAGTGAGATAACAATGCTCGGGATTGAACCGACGATATCATCATAATGATAACAAACCTCTTTGTACAAAGGTACTATAAGGGGTTTATACAAAAGTAAATAACTCTCAACCTCACTCTTTTGGGCGTTAAATTCATTTTTTTTTCTTTTTCATTGGCCTCTTTCCTCTCAATTTCTTTCCTCTCATTTTTCTTTTTTAAGGCTGTCTCACTCTTTTGACCACTCTTTTTTTGAGTCATTTCATTTTTATTTTCAAAGGCCATCTCTCTTTTTAGTTCATTCTTTTTTTCGACCTCATCTCTCTTCTTTTTTCTCAAATGGTCCTCCAACACTTGCTTTGGGGACAAAGGAAGTAATACAATGGATTCCTTCTTCAATACAAATGAATACCTATTCTTGTACCCATCATGTGTCACTCGCTTATCATATTACCACGGTCTACCCAACAAGATATGACAAGCCTGCATCGGTATCACATCACACAACACCTCATCCACATATTTCCCAATAGAAAAAGGCACTAGCACTTGTTTGTTAACCTTCACTTCCGCACAATCATTCAACCATTGAAGCCTATATGGTTGAGGGTGCTTTAATGTAGGTAACCCCAATTTCTCCACCATTTCAACACTAGCCACATTAGTACAACTCCCCCCATCTATGCTTAGATTGCAAACTTTTTGGTTTACAAAACACCTAGTATGGAACAAGTTCTCCCTTTGGTTAGTCTCCTCCTCCTTGACTTGGACACTCATGATACGCCTAGTCACTTGTGCTTCACCTACAACCGCCTCATATCCCTCATCAGGATCCTCT
>NC_133318.1:8626161-8658130 GCF_012295235.1 Primulina huaijiensis | reverse complement strand
CATTGAGGGCCACACAAGTACTAGCTTTCTAGATCCCGTTGAGAAGTAAAATAGTTCAATGTGTTGAACGGCTTATAAATGAGTTTATAAGCGTAAGGAAAAATAGAAGTATGACTTCTATGAGAGAATGTAACTTTTAATTTATGAATGTATTCCTAAAATTAAAAGTTGGTCAAATAAATAATGTATTTGAAAATTGTGATTTTCATAAACATTATTATGGAATAAATTAAATTAATTCAAGTGTTGAATTAATTAAACACTAGTGGACCTAGTAGAGTCCAAATAATTAAATTAATTCAAGTGTTGAATTAATTAAATAACATTGGGTCTTGTAGAGTCCAATTGGAATAATTATTTAACTAGTAGACTTGAGTAAATTCAAGTAATATTTAATTAGTCTCGAATATGTTTGAGATAATTAAATTAAGTCCATGGATTTTTAATTGTAAAAAATAAAATAACATTGCATGCATGGGAGGTGAAAGGTTGGGAGACAACTTTTTCAATCTCCAAGGCTTGGGATGCTAAATGTGTTTTAGCTTTTTCCGCAATCAAGAAAAGTCATCCCTCTCCCATTCAAGACCTTGCATGGCCAAAATTCTCTTCACTAATTCTTTAAAAAATTTTCTCTCATCTTGTTCTTCAATATTTGGAGAAACAATTATCTTCTCAAAGAAAAATGCCCTACATTTTCTAGTGCAAGTGTAAGGTGGATCTTTCTAGTTAATGGTGGGCCTAATTTTGAATGAAAGAAGGAAGCTTGTAGATTGTCTACCTTCAAGAGCTAAGTTGTTTACAACTTAGTTGTAGCCAAACATCAATCTCAAGAGATTTATAGGTATATTTCTATAAACACCCTATGTATGACATTTTTGGGTTTTTGTATTTGCTACACATTCTAGTGAGGTATTCGAATTTTTCCTTGTTGAAAAACAATTTTAAAAACTTCCGTTGCGCATTTGAACACCTTATTTGATCCCCTTTCAAGTGGTATCAGAGCTAAGGATACTATTTTGTGTAGCATATACATGATATTATGTTGAGGTCGATTTCTAACCGCATGAGATGGATTTTTTGCAACAAATCGAAGGCCGTTTTTGGGGCTATATTGGGCAGTAAGTTGCTGCCCATTTCGGGCAGCTCAGATTGCCCGTGGGCTGCCCATTTTGGGCAGCAAGGGCAGCCCGAGGGGCTGCCCGAACAGACCCTTGATCCTAATAAAAAAAAATAAAAATTTTGGCATGTCGGCCGGAATCCGGCGACGGAGCTCCGGTGTAATGCCCGAGATTTAATTATTGTGATCAGATATGACTTAATTGACAGAAGTAAGATTGTAGGAGCTCACGTGGAAGAGACGGGCGTCGGTGCAAGATCAACAAGATTTTTGGTACAGAACTCTTGGCGCCCGAGCTGTAGAAGATGATCGTCCGAGCGCCAATGTATCATAACAAGGATTTTGGACAGAACTTGCCGCGCCCGAGCGGTAGTTTTTGACCGCCCGAGCGCCAGAGTAGAATAAGTTAAGGCTCGGACAGAACTCGCCGCGCCCGAGCGGTAGTTCTTGACAGCAGCCCGAGCGCCGCTTGGATTTCATGAAAATGAGACACGTTTCATTGACATGCAAATGGATGTATATAAGATGACTTTCCTCAGAAATTGGTGACAAGAATCGAAGGAATTTTCAGAGAAAGCTTCGAACTCTTCCGTGGCTGGGAATAGTGATTGGGAAGGAACCAATTATCAGAATTTCAATCCAAGTACAGTTCTGAGATCCTCGTGATAAGAGCTACAACTGGACGTAAGTTTTGTTACGTTTTGATATGTTTTGAAATTATGACATTGCTGGAATCGAATACACTTCATATATGATGTTATTGATATGTTAGACATCATAGAATCGAAGTCAGATTAAGAAACAGCTTGATTATGAAATTGTTATGATTTTTCAGAGTATATGGAGTGATTTTGGGACAGATTTGAATTATGAATTGATTACAGAATGTATTGGAATTTGGTTATGGATTGTAACTATTATCTGGTGATGTTGTATTGACTGATATATTGAAATTGTCCCGTTATGCCGTTGATTTTGAATTAAATCAAGATTGATCAGATTGTTAATGATTTGAATAGTATATTGATATGAGATTATTTGATATTGTCATTGCCAGACAGACTTTGAGTTCAGGACTTCGACTGAGCCAGAAACCGACGGAAGAAAGGTATAAGTCAATGTGTATCGGGAGATCGACTTGAGTCGGATTGGACTTGAGTTTCCCTAAATCACATACTATTTGATATTACTTGCATTGATTTGATTTGATATGCTTGTTCTATTGATTTATAGAAAGCATTTGTTAGACGAGTATTAGACGAGTAATCTTGCGACAGAAGTACCTGATAGTGGCGGGATCGTCACGGGCACATTGCACGATGTCACAAGATAGTGTATTGGCGATAGTGCCACAGTCTGTGACGGATAGTTCAAGACACTGGATGTTTGGTTATATCGACGTCGATAGAATCGGAGTTTCTTCTATTACTGTTAGTCGGTATAGGAATACCAACGTCTGGAAATAGGGATCCCTAGACTAGGATTGAGTCTAGTCTGAGTCGTGGAGTCACGAGTATGATTGATAGTTTGATATTAATTATGTTTCCGATTTTGATATATATCTTATATCTGCTTCATGCTTTATATTAAATATATGATTGCATGTTTTGTTGATTTATACTGGGATTTATTCTCACCGTAGTTATCCGGCTGTTGTCGTGTTTGTATGTGTGCATGACAACAGGTGTAACGACCCATTACAGGCCCAGTGGACCGCCCATACGGCCCACTGCCCCAATCGACCCAAGGCTATCCCGATCTTGGGCTCTGCTCTATGGGCCTTGGCCCATCTATGGAACTCTTCCCTCACGGGCTTTCCATAGGCGTCGTATGGGTTACTCATAGGTTCTCCCCCTCCCTACGAAGGGGTTTCTTTCGCCTCCCCAGGACTCGAGATATCAATGTACTTATCCTATAGGTCATGGGATCGAGTCCTGTTTCTCTGTTGGATTGATATCTATATAGTATCTCTGTCTCTGTGCCTCTATCCCATCGATATGAATCGATAACTCTGAGGGATATAAGCCTATGGTCGTTGATCAACTTATTGCATGCAATCTCTGGCTATGTATCAATCAATCAAATAAAACATTTGAATTCTCTCTTTGGCATTAAAACAAACACTTTGAAGACTATCTTTTCTCTTGTATTCCCTTTGACATGGTTGAGACATAAAATGCCTCTAATATACAACAAGGTGTATTAATACATAGCATGAATCAAATGGAAGGGAATAACACTTTAAAACCATTGAAACACAATACATATATTATCAAGTGAGCACAAGAAATGAAATTCCACTTACAACACTACAGTATCACCACACATCATCTATAACCACAATACTATAAATCATAAATCTTAACTCTTAACATCAAAACTATACTTCAACTTAACAAAGGAGTCAATAAACATACGAAATCTTAAACCGTACCGATCACCAGGCTTGGATATTAGCTCAATTGGTACCAGGATTGTGCTAAGTACCTATATATCCATGTGGGCTTAGGTTCGATCCTGGGAAGGCACAGACTCCAGTGCATGGGCTGGAGAGTTCTATGAGTAACCCATATGACGCCTATGGAAAGCCCGTGAGGGAAGAGTTCCATAGATGGGCCAAGGCCCATAGAGCAGAGCCCAAGATCGGGATAGCCTTGGGTCGATTGGGGCAGTGGGCCGTATGGACGGCCCACTGGGCCTGTAATGGGTCGTTACAATTTATCAAAACTTTCAGGCGGCGCTCGGGCGGTTAATCTTTACCGCTCGGGCGCGGCACTTTCTGTCCGAGCCTTCCATTGTTATCCACTGCCGCTCGGGCGGTAATATTCTACCGCTCGGGTGCCAGACGTTCTGTCCGAGTGATAAACTTATGGTGCACTGGCGCTCGCGCGGTTCTTTTCTCCCGCTCGGGCGCCAGATGTTCTGTCCAACATCTTAACTTATAATGAACCGATGCCCGGCTTCTCCACTTAAGTTCCTACTCTGATTCCTGAAATCTTAATTCTGTCAATTAATCAACGTCTGATTACAGTGATTAAATCTCGGGCATTATATTTCTCCCCCCCTACGATACGATTTCGTCCCCGAAATCATAGGCGATCAGATCATATCAATAAGAAGGTATAACAGAAGCTAAACAGGAACCCATATCAACGAAATAACTCTGGGAATCTCTGTCTCGTATCAGACTCAGTCTCCCAGGTAGCTTCTTCAATGCCATGACGATTCCACTAAACTTTCACAAGCGGAATAGTTTTTTTTTGTTCGGAGCTGTTTTTCCTCCCGATCAAGAATCTAGATCGGTTTGTCGACATAACTCAATGTCTCATCCAATTCGGCCTCATCTGGCTGAATAACATGTGAAGCATCAGGTAAATATCTTCACAATAACGATACATGAAAAACATCATGTATCCCAGATAAGGAAGGCGGTAAAGCGAGTCGATAGGCACGATCTCCTATCTTCTCAAGAATCTCATACGACCCAATATAGCGTGGAGACAGTTTCCCTTTCTTGCCAAATCTGACAACTCCTCTGAAAGGTGAAATCTTCAAAAATACTCGGTCTCCTGCCTCAAATACCAACGGTCTACGTCAAACATTGGCATATTTGGCCTGTCTATATTGAGCTGCCTTCATTATTTTCTGAATCAGCTTCACTTTTCAGTCATATCTCTGATCATGTCACGTTCAATCTCAGGAACCTCAGAGATATTATCCAAATAAAGAGGGGATCGACATTTCTTTCTGTACAACGCTTCGAAAGGAGCCATCTCAATACTCGTCTGATAGCTGTTGTTGTAAATGAACTCACAAAGTGGCAATGCATCTTGCCATCCAGGGCTAAAATAAAGCATATCGCTCTCAGCATATCTTCCAATGTTTGGATAGTCCGCTTCGACTGTCCGTCAGTCTGTGGATGATATGCGGTACTAAGATGTAACTTCTTACCTCGAGCCTGCTGTAAACTCTGCCAAAAGTACGATGTGAACCGAGGATCACGGTATGATACTATCGACTTTGGCACTCCGTGCAATCTGACCACCTTTCTGACATAAATCTCAGCCATTTGGTCATGTCGGTACGTCATCTAGTACGGAATAAAACATGCGGATTCGGTCAATCTGTCAATCACGACCCAAATCGCATCATAACCTCGGGAGGATCTCGGTAGCTTCGTCACGAAGTCCATGGAAATGTGATCCCATTTCCATTCAGGAATGGACAAGCTCTGGTATCAGCTCTGTAATAATCCTCCGGGTTTCCTTCTCTCAGCCTTCACCTATTGGCAATTCATACATTTGGCTACAAATTCAGCAATATCAGCTTTCATTTGTTTCAACCGAAACTGTCTTTTCAAATCGTGGTACATCTTTCTGTTACCAGGATGAATACTGAATCGACTGCTGTGCGCTTCTGACAATATCTGTCGTTTCAAATCCGAAACATTCGGCACAACCAGACGATTATTCACATACAGAACATTGTCACGAACCTGATACTCGGATCGATGTCCTGCTTTGACCATCGTTATCGATTTTTGTGTTCATTTTGATCACCTTCCTGAGCTTCTTTAATCCTCAAAATCAGCTCTGTTTGGCTTGAACCATATATAATCTCAATGGTCTACTATCTGCCTCAAATACCAATCCAGACAAACAAACTGAATTCACAGTCTTCTGACCACACAAACGAAGCATTCTTTGGCGTCAACTATGTAATCGGTTTGGCAATACTCGAGAAATCTTTAATAAATCGGCGATAATGTCCTGCCAAACCCATAAAATTGCGAATTTCGGGTACAGATGTCGGTTTCGGCCAAGAAATCACTGCCTTAACTTTGCTAGAATCAACTGATATCCCGTCTCCGGATATAATATAGTCCAAAAATACCACCTGTCTCAACCAAAACTTACATTTCGACAGTTTAGCATATAACTTCTCAGCCCTTAAAATTTTCAACACAGTTCTCAGATGACTAGCATGCTCATCGTATTCTTTGAATAAATCAAAATATCATCGATGAATATCATCACAAAATCATCGAGATATTTCCGGAACACACGGTTCATCAGACCCATAAACACAGCTAGAGCATTTGTTAACTCAGACGGCATGACAATAAACTCATAATGTCCATACCTGGTTCTGAATGCTGTCTTCGAGATATCAGAATCTCCGACTCTCAGCTGATGATGTCCAGATCTCAGATCGATCTTGGAATAAACAGAGGAACCTTGCAACTGATCAAACAAATCATCTATATGAGGCAAGAAATATTTGTTCTTTACAGTTGCCTTGTTCAGTTGCCTGTAGTCAATGCAAAGTCTCATTGAACCGTCTTTCTTCCTCACAAACAATCATTGGCGCACCCCAAGGAGAAACACTCGGTCTGATGTACCCATTGGCCAGTAAATCTTCCAACTGATCTTTCAACTCTTTCAGTTCCATTGGTGCCATTCGGTACGGAGCTCTAGAAATCAGAACTGTACCAGCTACCAATTCAACGTTGAAATCTATCTCTCGAATCGGAGGCAATCTCGAAATCTCATCTGGGAAGACATCAGCAATTCACACACCACTGGCAGGTCCGCCAATGATGGACTCGATTTCAGTAAATAAACTGAATAGACAAGGAATCCTTCCGCTCCTTTCTGTAACAATCGAGTCATAGACATAACATATATCAAAGGAAATCTAGATCTAGAACCCTTACAGTAAAATCTCCACTCCTCAGCCATATCTGGTCTGAATCGTACAATTTTGTGGAAACAGTCAACGGTCGCTCTGTACTTGGTTAGCATATCGATACCGATAATACAATCAAAAGCAGACCCCAAGTACAATACAATCCAACTCAATCTCATGCCCTTCATACTGTAGCATACTATATTTAACCGAAGTCACGGATATCAAACCATTCCCCAAAGAAGAAGAGACAGACACTACAGCAGACAAAGACTCGACAGGAAATGTATGACTCAATGCAAATCGTTCAGAAATAAATATATGTGAAGCATCAAGCAGTACGTCAGCAGGATAACCACATAAAGGACAGTTACCTGCAACAACATCATCTGGTGCTTCCTGAGCCTGTTCCTCTGTCAAAGCAAATACTCTGGCCTGCTGTCTAGGAGGTTGGCCAACTGTCTGGCTTCCTCCAGGCCTCTGCTGTGACTGAGATGGTGCTGGCTGAAATGAGTGGACAGCAGCTGATCGTCTACTCGACTGTGCCGCTGATCCGGATAACTCGGCTCCCTGGGATCTTTGGGAACCTCGCTGTGGACATACTCTGGCAAAATGTCCCTGTTGTTTACAGAAGTGGCAACTACCAAGTACTCCTTGGCATTGCTCAGTGGAATGTCTCCATCCACATGTTCCGCAGTACACTCCGGTATAACTCGGGCTCTGTCTGGAACCACTGGAGCTAGAAGAACTACCGCCAGACTTCTTGAACTGTTTCCCTCTAGCTTTCAAAAAAATTTTCTTTCCACCACTGCTGCTACCACTCTCGAATCTGGGAGGTGGTTGCTGTGGTCCCGGTGCTGGAGGAACATATACGGCTCCTCTCTTCCTTATCAGGCCAGCTTCAGCTCCCTTTGCTCTATTCATAGCATCAGCAAAGTTATTCGGTCGCCCTGTGTTCACCAGATTAAAAATCTCGAGATTCAATCCATTGATGAACTGATCAGCAACGGCTTCTTCATTGTCAGCCACGTGTGGAGCAAATTTCAACAAGGTAGAGAACTTGGTCACATATTCTTCGATATTCAACTGACCCTGTCTCAAATTGGCAAACTCCGCCCCCTTGTCTTTCCTGTACGACACTGGGAAAAATCTTTGATAAAACTCAGTTTTAAATACATTCCAAGTGATAGTCGTACCTCGATGCTCCAAGGCCTTCTTTATCGTAATCCACCAGTTCTTTGCAACATCATGCAACTGGTGCCCAATCAGTTTAACACGGCGCTCATCACTGTACTCCAGTGAGTCAAACAGCATCTCAATGTCATCTAGCCAACTCTCACACTCAACTGATGTCTCAATACCCCTCAGAGTCGGTGGTTTGAACGACTGAAACCTTTTCAATAACGTTTCCATCGGAGTCGCTGTCACATCCATTGGAGGATTCGATGTGCTACCTTGTTCTGGTATTCTTCGAGGAGGCATAGCTGAATATCAAAAGGATTAGTAACCCAATCCAACAAACCTGTTTTCAATTCAATCTCCCCTCCGATCATCTTACTGCTGATCGAGAATCGGTTCAAATTCTTTCTCAATAACACATGCTTTAAATCAAATCAGATAATCAATAACATGTATTATATAAGGCAGGAAATCATGCTAGCAATCAAAAGCAAGGAAAGAAAACGCATTCTACCCCGCTCACTAGCTTCTATCTCAGTCTCAAGAAGCAACAGTTCTAGTACCTACTGCTCTGATACCACCTGTTGTGGGGACCCGAACTTAATTCAATTCTTAATTACTTTCTGGGAATAATTAATCAATCATAATAAACATGGTCTAAATTTTTTTTTTTATTACGAGAGTACGCAGCATATGAAATAAGTCTTATCTTATTTACAAGATCACTATCCAGATCTAAGTACAAGTCCTGTACAACAGTAAATCATAATAACTACCGTCTCTTCACTACATCTCAGGTGATGTAATAGATATACTCCTAAGTCCGGATCTCCAAGCTAACTGTCTTCTCTCATCCTCTTCTTGACCCTGATCCAGCCCTACCTGTTGTCATGCACACATACAGACAAGACAACAGCCGGAAACTCCGGTGAGAAATACATCCCAGTATAAACAACGTAAACATGCAATCATATAAAAACATATATAAAAGCATATAACCGCTATCATTAACATGTAGCAAATCAACAAACATGAATGATATAAAACTGTAAATCAACTAGTCATCTCAGACTCTACGCAATCGACGCGTCATCTCAGACTTGACTCATTCCTAATCTAGGGATCTCGGTTCTGGATAATGACAAATATATCGAATCTCAGTCGATAGCAATGAATCAACCCTAAACGACATCAATATAATTCGTATATCCAGTGTCTGGGCAAATCGGCCGCAGAATTGACGAATCAGCCAAGGACTAGGCGAATCAGCCACTGACCAGACGAATCAGCCGGTGATTAGGCAAATCAGCCGATGACCAGACGAATCAGTCGGTGACTAGTACATACATTTNAATAACAATATCGAGGGTACAGTATCAATAACACCACTCAATCAATACTGTATATAATCAGAATTCAATCAAATTCTGTTTCAACAGCACAACGTCAAAATCTCAATATACCCAGCAATACCATATCAATCAGATCTCCATCCCAACACCTCATAATCGATAACAATTCAATTCTGATATCAAATCGACTCCAAAATTCATAACAATTTCATATAGTATCTGTTCCTCAATCCAGTTTTGATTATACGATGTCTAACATGTCAAGAACATCATATAGGAATCATATCAGATTCTGACAATATCATAATTTCAAATCATATCAAAACGTAGCAAAACTTATGTCCAGTTGTAGTCTACGTCGATAGGAACACGGTACCGCAGTCGGATTGAAATTCTGACGGGCGGATCTTGCATAAATCACAAATATAAAAGATAAAAGGCGCAAGGATTTCTGAAGCTTCCCCTCGTTTCCTTTCTCGGTTTCTCTCCTCTAATGTTGAGGAATTTGGCTATATATGTATATATTCAATTGCATGTAATGATACGTGTCAGTATTTTTCAAAACTTTCAGGCGGCGCTCGGGCGGTTAATCTTTACCGCTCGGGCGCGGCACTTTCTGTCCGAGCCTTCCATTGTTATCCACTGGCGCTCGGGCGGTAATATTCTACCGCTCGGGCGCCAGACGTTCTGTCCGAGTGATAAACTTATGGTGCACTGGCGCTCGGGCGGTTCTTTTCTACCGCTCGGGCACCAGATGTTCTGTCCAACATCTTAACTTATAATGCACCGACGCCCGGCTTCTCCACTTAAGTTCCTACTCTGGTTCCTGAAATCTTAATTCTGTCAATTAATCAACGTCTGATTACAGTGATTAAATCTCGGGCATTAAAAAAATAAAGAAAAGCCTTGCAAAAGGTTTTGAGAGAAATACTCAAAAAGTTTGTATAAAACTCAATAATGTCTGAATTGTGTTCAAAATTTCGTACCAAATATGTTTTAATAATTAAGAGATATTACAAATCTAGTTTCCCAAAAAAATAAAACTCTAAAGAAGAAAATTCTTGCCAAACCACCCCGTACACGGACCCCGTGTAGACGTCCGGAGCTGGGTCCGTGTAGGCACTGTGAGGTACACGGACCCCGTGTACAGGTCTGTGCTCGGGTTCGTGTACACTCTGGATTTCTTCATTCTCGGTTGTAATGGACACGGACCACGTGTACAGGTCCGTGCTCGGGTCCGTGTAGCCTCGGTTGTTCAAAAGTCGCTTGAATCATGTTCCTTTGGCCCTCACACGTACTCCCATGCATCACGAAGCCTTCCGCACTCTGAACCTCACTTGCAAGTCCTTCTCTTTTGCTCATAAGTCCATGCAACGCTTCCCTGAACTTCTTCAGTTGTCCCCTCGTAATTAGTCCCTCCGTTAATTCTAAAGGATCCCATGCTTTCCTTGGAGCTTGACCATCCGTGTTCGCATCATCCTCCCCTTCTTGAAAAGGATTTTTCCTCAAATCTCGCTCATCACCTACATCAAACAAAGAAAGATCACTAACATTAAAAGTAGAATTGATGTTATACTCACCAGGCAGATCAAGTTTGTAGGCATTGTCATTGATCCTCTCGAGGACTTGAAATGGTCCATCACCCCTCTGTAGTAGCTTTGAACGTCGCTTCTCAGGAAAACATTCCTTCCTCAAGTGTAGCCACACCCAATCTCCCTTCTCAAATATCCCCTCCGTCTTCCCTTTGTTGGCATGCTTGGCATATTGCTCATTTCTCTTCTCAATGTTGGCCTTGACCTTTTCATGCAACCCCCTAACAAATTCGGCCTTCTTTTTGCCGTCCATGTACAACCTTTCACTCACAGGTAAAGACATCAAATCCAACGGAGTCAAAGGATTAAAACCATGTACAATTTCAAATGGCGAGTAATTTGTAGCAGAATGCACTCAACGATTAAAAGCAAACTCAACAAATGGCAAACAATCTTCCCAATTCTTTAAGTTCTTCTTCAGAATAACAAAAAAAAGTGTCCCTAAAGTTCTATTAACAACTTCAGTTTGTCCATCCGTTTGAGGATGACATTTAGTAGAAAACAACAATTTTGTACCAAGTTTAGCCCACAACGTTTTCCAAAAGTAACCTAAAAACTTAACATCACGGTCAGAAACAATAGTCCTAGGCATGCCATGCAACCTAACGACTTCGCTAAAGAACAAATCTGCAATGTTAGATGCATCATCAGTTTTGTCCAATTCTATAAAATGTGCCATCTTAGAAAATCTATCCACAACAACAAATATAGAATCCCTACCCTTCTTTGTCCTAGGCAACCCCAAAACAAAGTCCATAGAAATATCAACCCAAGGTTCACTAGGGACGGTAAGTGGTGTATACAATCCATGTGGTTGTGTCCTAGACTTATCTTGCCTACAAGTTATGCACTTATCACACACACGCTCAACATCACGTTTCATATGTGGCAAATAAAAATGTTCAAGCAAAGCACTCAAGGCTTTAGCAACACCAAAGTGTCCCATCAAACCACCTCCATGTGCATCCCTAACAAGTAATTCACGAATTGAAGATTTAGGAATGCACAACCTATCTTCTCTAAATAAGAAACCATTATGCAAATAAAATTTGTCGTGTGGACCATGCATACAAGTTTCAAACACACTCTTAAAATCCTCATCTAGCACATACAGCTCTTTCACATGCTCAAACCCCAAAATCTTAGATTCAAAGGTAGAGATTAGTACGTACCTCCATGATAGTGCGTCAGCCACTACATTCTCCTTACCTTGTTTGTACTTGATTACATAGGGGAATGTCTCTATGAATGCCACCAACTTGGCATGCCGCTTGTTCAGCTTTTGTTGCCCCTTAAGGTGCTTTAGGGATTCATGATCCGTATGAATCACAAACTCCTTAGGCCTCAAGTAGTGCTGCCACGTCTCTAGAGTCCTCACAAGTGCGTAGAACTCCTTATCATACGTGCGATAGTTCAGGGTGGCTCCATTGAGTTTCTCGCTAAAGTAAGCCACCGGTCGACCTCCTTGCATCAAGATTCTACCAATAGCTACACCTGAAGCATCACATTCAATTTCAAAGGTATTAGCAAAATCAGGTAACACAAGTAAATGAGCATTAATTAATTTTTGCTTGATAAGATTAAAAGACTTCTCTTGCTCCTCGCCCCAATGGAATGGAACGTTCTTCTTGATTACCGTCGTCATCGGTGCTGCAAGTGTGCTAAAATCCTTTACAAACCTCCTATAAAAGCTTGCAAGACCATGAAAGCGCCGAACTTGACAAACAGTAGTAGGCGTTGGCCAAGCTCGAATGGCACTTACCTTGTCTTCATCCACTTGTATACCCTGTGTGCTTACCACAAAACCAAGAAAAACAAGTTTGCTTGTACAAAAATCACATTTCTTTAAGTTAATATACAAATGTTCAGCCCTTAATGTGATTAGCACAAGTCTTAAGTGATTAACATGCTCATGCAAGTTTTTGCTATACGCTAGGATATCATCAAAGTAAACCACAACAAATTTTCCTATGCATGCACGCAAGACATGGTTCATTAACCTCATAAAGGTGCTAGGAGCGTTAGGTAAGCCAAAAGGCATGACCATCCACTCATATAACCCGTATTTGATTTTCAAAGCAGTTTTCCACTCATCACCTTCCCTCATCCTAATTTGGTTGTAACCACTCTTCAAATCAATTTTGCTAAAGACACAAGCACCATGCAATTCATCTAACGTATCATCTAGTCTAGGTATGGTATGCCTATACTTAATGGTTATGTTATTGATTGCCCCTACAATCTACACACATTCGCCATGAGCCATCTTTCTTAGGAACTAGTAAAACAGGTACATCACAAGGTGACATGGACTCACTCACAAAACCCCTATCTAACAACTCACTTACCTGTCGTTGAACCTCCTTAGTCTCCTCTGGATTGCTCCTATAAGCTGGACGATTAGGCAATGCACTCCCGGGTACCAAATCAATTTGGTTCTCAATACTCTCAATGGTGGTAGTCCAAAGGTAGCTCTTCCGGAAATATATCATCAAATTCCTGCAAAACTGAAACAACAATGCTCGGAAGGGACCCGGCTATATCACTTGTGTTAAAGAGGATCTCTTTATAAAGAATAAACACATTTGGTTCATGTGTGTGCATCAAATGTTTCAACTCACCTGGGGGAATGCGCCGATCAGGGCTTTCACTAGTGCCACGGGTGGGTCTGTCTAGATTATCAGCATTAAGTGAAGGATGCCTGGGTCGTGTACCCTTTATATAATATAAGAATCTATAGTGACCCGTGATAGAGTAGGTGCCCGTCAAGCCAAGTGTTGGCCGAGTGTTCACAATGAAACTCTATGTATAAGCAATCTTTATTTTAACAATATTTGAAATTATTATTTTGGCACATCTTTATCTGTATACCCATGCTAGTTGCATAGATAAAGCCCTTGAATATACAAATAGTAGAATGAATATGAGATGCTCATATGATGAGTATCATGAAACTCATATTTGGAATAATGTATATTCTAAACAGTTCCTAGTCGATTCAGCCACCGCTAAGAAGGATATAGGCCGCTCGAGTTCGAGACTAGTATCTGCGATGTGAGTACCATGTTTCATTGGTAGGGGACATTGTGATGTCCGAGCATGTAGATAGGTGCTCCTGGTAGAGTGCACTGAACAACCCTCCATAAAGGACTTTCCAAGTGGTTCTCACTTATCGAGTGAAAACATTCTAGTTTATGGTTGTACACCATAGTCCTTATGACCCGGGACAACATTGAGACTCTATGTGCTAGCATTACACTTTGACTTGTTTACCGACTCTCATGGGGTCATCAGGTGGCAATGTTGGGTGTTTTGGCGAAACATATAGAAGTCAATGCATTGTAGTCGGGGATTCACCGCTTACCTTCGGGTATGGATATCCTATGTGTGTGTAGTATGAAATCTCTGATCAGAGTATGCTGGTAATTATGAAAGGGGTTTCATAGATTACACCATCGATGCAACTACAACATGACACATAGTATCGATTCATTGACAACTCTCGATATACCATTGGTTGTCGAATCGGTCGGGATATATGAGCTGAAGGGACCGTACTGTACGCTAACCATAATTGAATGGTTCTTGCAGGCAATATCATTTGATACCTAGGGAATCATGTAAGCGATGCTGCTAGGCGCTTAACATGATTGGTTGGGTACTATCAGACTTGAGTTGTGACGTTCTTATTATCAAGGAGTTGATAAATAAGAATGAAGCAATTTGGGTATGCTCGTATAAGGACATGTTTAGTACGAATCACATGGAGATGTGAACCCACGGCTAGTTGTATCAATGAACCATTGAGGGTCGCACAAGTGCTAACTTTCTAGGTCTCGTTGAGAACTAAAATAGTTCAATGTGTTGAACGGCTTATAAAAGAGTTTATAAGTGTAAATAAAATAGAAGTATGACTTCTATAAGGAGAATGTAACTTTTAATTTGAGGAAGTGTTCCAAAATTAAAAGTTAGCCAAACGAGTAATGTATTTAAAAATTGTGATTTTGATATACATTATTATGGACTAAATTAAATTAATTCAAGTGTTGAATTAATTAAACACTAGTGGACCTAGTAGAGTCCAAATAATTAAATTAATTCAAGTGTTAGATTAAATAAACAACATTGGGCCTTGTATAGCCCAATTAGAAATAATTATTAAACTAGTGGGCTTGAGTAAAATCAAGTAAGATTTAATTGGTCACAAATTTGTTTGAGACAATTGAATTAAAGTCCATGGGCCTTGTAATTGTTACAAGCCCAAATAGAATGTGCATGAAGAGGTGAAGAGTTGGGAGACAACTTTTTCAATGTTCAAGGCTTGGCATGCAACTTTTTGGCTTTAAATTTTTCCACAACCAAGCAAAGTCTTCCCTTCTCTCCTCCCCACCCCCTTTGGACGAAAATTTGAAGCCAAAAATTCTCCATTTTTCTTTCTTCAATTGTTGATGAAAGCACACACTTCTCACAGAAAAATGCTCTAATTTTTCTAGTGCAAATTAGAGTGGATCTACCTTGTTAGTGGTGGACCTAATTTGAAGAAATGAGTCCAAAAGAAAGGTGAAGCTTGTAGATTGTCATCCTTTGAAGAGCTTAGTTGTTTGACAACTAAGTTGGAGCCATCATCAATCCATTGTGATTGATAGGTATATTTTCTAAAACACCCTATGAATGTCATATTGTGTTTTTGTATTTGTTACATTTGAAAAATGTGGTGGCCGAAAATTTTCCTTCAAAAATTTTGATTTTTAAACTTCCGTTGGGCATTCGGGCACCGTAACCGATCCTCTTTCAAGTGGTATCAGAGCTATGGATAATATTTTGTGTAGCTTATACATGATATTATATTGAGGTCAATTTCTATCCGCATGAGATGGATTTTTTGCAACAAATCGAAGGCCGTTTTTGGGGCTAATTTGGGCAGCTCGGGCTGCCAGAGGGGCTGCCCATTTTGGGCAGCAAGGACAGCCCCCGAACAGCCCCTATGTTTAATTAAAAAAAAATAAAAAATTTTTGGCATGTTGGCCGGAATCCGGCGACGACGATGACGACTAGGGTTTTCAAAAGTGTTTTGGATTATCAAAGTGTCATAGGCCTTGATGTTGTTGGGCCATTGGATGGCTAGCATATTTGTGAAATTTAAATGGGCCAAAATATCCTAGCATACACCTAGCAAATTGGGCTTGGGCTTTTGATCATCCTTCATGTATAATATCACATATCATACACCATCAATTAATTATCACAATAATTAATTGATCCAATATTATATATGTGGGGACCCGGAGGCTAATCGTATTCTTAATCGTCATTGGGATAATTGGATCAATGTAATTAATCTGGGTCTAATTTTTTTTTTTTAAATATAGTGTGGAACGTAATGGAATCAATCTAATATACATATCAGTATAAAAGTACAAGTCTTGTACAATATATATTCATCTAAATCTAATGTTCAACAACTAATTATCAAGTGTTCAAACCCTATTTACATCGAAGTCCGTAGTCTCCACTCTAATCACGAGCACTCCTCATCTCCTTGACCCTGATCCTGTCCCACCTGTTGCCATGCACACATACAAACACAACAACAGCCGGATAATTCCGGTGAAAAATACATCCCAGTATAAATCAACAAAACATGCAATCATATAATCAATATAAAAGCATGAAACAAATATCAACAACCTGTATTAAATCTGAAAACATGAATCGATATGAAACTGTAAATAACTCGTGACTTCACAGCTCAGACTAGACTCATTCCTAGTCTAGGGATCCCGGTTTCCAGACGTTGCCATACTATATCGAATCTCAGTAATAGAAGTAAATCCACTCCTAATCAAACATCGATATAAACCAAACATCTAGTGTCTTGACCTATCCGTCAAAGACTTTGGCATCTCCGCCAATAACTCCTCTGTGACAATGTGCAATGGGCTAGTGACTACTCTATCACAGTCTGACACCTCTGTCACAAGACCAATCGCCTAATCACGCTTTCTATAAATCAATAGAACAAGCATATCAATTCAAATAAATACATATAATAACAATAAGTATGTGGTTTACGGAAACTCAAGTTATATCTAACTCGAGTCATTCTCCCGGGTTCGACATTGATTTATACCTTTCTTTTTGTAGTCTCAGTCTGAATAATCAAAGTTCTGAATTCAAGGCTGTCTATATCAATCTGAAAGGACATATCGAGAATAACAATATCAACATTCCATTCCCAATTCAATACCGAATCTGATCAATCTGAATTTAATTCAAAATCAACGGCATAACGGTACAATCCCGATCTTCCCGTTAATACCATATCAACAGATATCAATCATCAATCATAACCCATATCCAATACAATCTGTAATCAATCCATAATCCAAATCAATTCAATTTCAATCAATATAATCATAAAATCATAACAATTCCATAATCAATCTGTTCTTCGATCTGACTTCGATTCTACGATGTCTAACATATCTAGAACACCATATAATAATCAAATAATAATTCCTCCAATATCATAATTTCAAATGATAACAAAACTCAATAAAACTTACGTCCTGCAGTAGCTGTCGACGAGAGGAGTACAGTACTGTGCGCGGATTGAAATTCTGATAGACGGATCGTACAAAATCAAATTCTAAGCAAAATTGAAGCTTGAGAGAATTTGCTCTAGAGAACTCTCGGTTTCTTGCTTCAGAATTGTTAAAGAGATTGCAATTATATGTACTTCAATACATAGCAAGCCAAGTGTCCCACTAAATATCATGAATTGCACTTTAGCCCCTGAAATCTTCACTATTTGTAATTTAGTCCTCACAACTCTTTTTAATTCAATTTCAGTTCTATGGAATTGTAAAACCATGGAATATAACTCAACATTCCATAATTCATAAATTAAATAATCTCGAATTAAAATGATAAAATCTCGGGCCTTACAATTCTCCCCCTCTGAAACATGATTTCGTCCTCGAAATCGTAGGCAGTCAAAAAATCATATCAGATAAGAAGATATAACAGAAGCTAAAATAAAAAACTCACATCAGTTAAATAACTCTGGGAATTCTTGTCTCATATCTGATTCATTCTCCCAAGTAGCTTCCTCAATGCCATGACGAGTCCATTGGACTTTCACAAGTGGAATCATCTTCGTTCTGAGTTGTTTTTCTTCACGATCAATAATCTGGATTGGTTTCTCAATATAACTCAGACTTTCATCAAGCTCGGCCTCGTCTGGCTGAATGATATGAGAATCATCAGGGAGATACTTCCGCAGCATAGATACATGAAAAAATCATGTATCCCTGATAATGAAGGCGGTAAGGCGAGTCGATAGGCACGATCTCCTATTTTCTCGAGAATCTCATGAGGACCAACGTATCGTGGAGACAACTTCCCTTTCTTGCCAAATCTGACAACGCCTCTGAAAGGTGAAATTTTCAAGAAAACTCGGTCTCCAGCCTCAAATACCAACGGTCTTCATCGAGCATTGGCATATTTGGCCTGTCTATCTTGAGCTGTCTTCATTCTCTTCTGAATCAGCTTCACTTTTTCTGTCATCTATCGGATCATATCAGGTCTAATCTCAGGAACCTCAGAGATGTCATCCCAATACAGAGGGGATCTGCACTTCTTACCATACAACGCTTCAAACGGTGCCATCTCAATGCTCGTCTGATAGCTGTTGTTGTACGAGAACTCGCAAAGTGGAAATGCATCCTGCCAGTTAGTGCTAAAATCAAGCACTATAGCTCTCAGCATATCCTCCAGTGTCTGGATAGTCCGCTCTGACTGCCGTCGGTCTGTGGATGATATGCGATACTCAGATGTAACTTCGTACCTAGAGCCTGCTGCAAACTCTGCCAAAAGTACGAAGTGAACCGAGGATCACGGTCTGATACAATCGACTTCGGCACTCCGTACAATCTGACCACTTCTCTGACATAGATCTCGGCCATCTGGCCATACCTGTATGTCATCTGATACGGAATAAAGCATGCTGATTTGGTCAATCGGTCAATCACGACCCAAATCTCATAACAACCTCGGGAGGATCGCGGTAACTGCGTCACAAAATCCATGGAAATGTGATCCTATTTCCATTCAGGAATAGACAAGCTGTGCAGTAGACCTCCTGGTTTCTTTCTTTCTGCTTTTACCTGTTGGCAATTCAAACACTTTGACACAAACTCTGTGACGTCAGATTTCATCTGTTTCCACCAAAACTGTCTTTAAATCGTTGTACATCTTTCTGCCACAAGGATGAATGCTAAATAAACTGCTGTGCGCTTCTGACAATATCCGCTGTCTCAAATCTGGAACATCTGGCACAACAATACGATTATTCACATACAGTACATCATCACGTACCTGGTACTTCGATCGATGACCTGATCTGACCGTCTCAATTGATTTCTGCACCTTCTGATCAACTTTTTGAGCCGCTTTAATTCTCAAAATCAGCTCTGGTTCAGCTTGAATAACATATAATCTCAAGGGTTGATAATCTGTCTCAAATGCTAATCCGGACAAACAGCAATCTTCTATCAAATTTGAAACACCGATCGTCGATAAGGACAAAGAGCATACCTTTCGACTCAATGCATCAGCTGCTGCATTCGACTTTCCAGGATAGTATTTGATTTCACAATCAAAGTCTTTCAGCAAATCAAGCCATCTTCGCTGTCTCATGTTCAGTTCTGACTGTGAAAACAGATATTTCAAGCTTTTATGATCAGAATAAACTTCAAATATCTCACTGTAGAGGTAGTGTCGCCAAATCTTCAATGCAAATACAATGGCCGCCAATTCAAGATCATGAATTGGGTAGCAAGATTCATGTGGTTTCAGCTGTCTCGAGGCATAGGCAATAACATGACCCCGCTGCATCAAAACACAACCCAAACCTCTATGAGAAGCATCACAATAAACAACAAATCCACCAGTACCTGACGGGATAGTCAACACAGGCGCACTAGTCAATCTTTTCTTCAATTCAGAAAACTGGACTCACAGTCTTCTGACCAAACAAATGGAGCGAGCATTCTTCTGAGTCAACTACGTAATCGGTTTAGCAATACTGGAAAAATCTTTAATGAATCGTCGATAATATCCTGCCAAACCTATAAAACTGCGTATTTCCAGCACTGATGTCGGTCTCGGCCAAGAAATCACGGCCTCAACCTTGCTAGGATCAACAGAAATACCATCTCCGGATATGATGTTACCCAGAAATACAACCTGTCTCAACCAGAATTCACATTTCGACAGTTGTGCATACAATTTCTCAGTTCTCAATGGTCTCAACACAGTTCTCAGATGTTCAGCATGTTCTATCAGATTCTTCGAATAAATCAAAATATCATCGATGAATATAATCACAAAATCATCAAAATATTTCTGAAACACACGGTTCATTTAATCCCATAAACACAGCTGGAGCATTTGTTAAACCGAAAGGCATGACAATAAACTCATAATGTCCATACCTAGTTCTAAATGCTGTCTTCGAGATATCAGAATCTCTAACTCTCAGCTGATGATATCCAGATCTCAGATCGATCTTGGAATAGACAGAAGAATCCTGCAACTGATCAAATAAATCATCGATACGAGGCAAAGGGTATTTATTCTTTACAGTCGCCTTGTTCAGTTGCCGGTAGTCAATGCAGAGTCTCATTGAACCGTCTTTCTTCCTCACAAACAGTACTGGAGCACCGCAAGGAGAAACACTCGGTCTGATGTACCCCTTGGCCAGTAAATCCTCTAACTGCTCTTTCAATTCTTTCAATTCAATCGGTGCCATTCGGTATGGAGCTCTAGAAATCGGAACTGCACCTTGCATCAATTCAATGCTGAATCTATCTCTCGAATCAAAGGCAATCCCGAAATCTCATCTGGGAAGACATCAGCAAACTCACACACCACTGGCAAATCCGCGAATGATGGACTGGATTTCAGTAAATCAACTGAATGGACAAGGAACCCCTCTTCTCCTTTCTGTAACAATCGAGTCATATCCATAACAGATATCAAAGGAATTCTAGATCTAGAACCCTTACCGTAAAATTTCCACTCGTCAGCCATGTCAGGTCTGAATCTCACAATCTTGTGGAAGCAATCAACGGTAGCTCTGTACTTGGTCAACAGATCAATACCGATAATACAGTCAAAATCAGACAACCCAAGTACAATACAATCTAACTCAAACTCATGACCATCATACTGTAGCATACAAGATCTAACAGAAGTCACTGATACAAGACCTCTCCCCAAAGGTGAAGAGACAGATACTAAAGTAGATAATGACTCAAAAGGCAAAGAATGCATCAATGCAAATATCTCAGATATGAATGTATGCGATGCACCAGTATCAATCAATACATAAGCAGGATAACCAGAAATAGAACTGTTACCTGCAACGACATCATCAGGTGCATCATGTGCCTGCTCCTCAGTCAAAGCAAAAATTCTGGTCTGTTGTCTCGGAGGCTGGCTAACTGTCTGACTTCTTCCTGGCCTCTGTTGTGACGGAGTAGTAGTTGGTGGGGGCTGGAAAGAGTGAACAGCAGATGATCTCTTCTATCAGTCTGAGCCACTGATCCAGATGACTCTGCTCCCTGGGATCCCTGAGAACCTCTCTGGGGACACTCTGGCAAAATGTCCCTGCTGTCCGCAAATAAAACAACTGACAAACACTCCTCGGCACTGCTCTGTGGAATGTCTCCCTCCACACGTGCTGCAATAAGCTCCGGTATAACTCTGGCTCTGGGCAGTCTGTCGTGAGCCACTAGAACTGGATGAACTGCTTCCAGATCTCTTGAACTGTTTCCCTCGAGCTTTCAACTGATCTCTCTTTCCATTGCTGCTACTGCCACTCTCAAATCTGGGAGGAGGTTGTGGAAACTGAGCTGAGGATGGTTGTTGTGGTCTCAGTGCTGGTGCGACATACGAAGCTCCTTTCTGTCTAATCAGACCAGCTTCAGCTCCCTTTGCTCTGTTCAGGGCATCAGCAAAGTTGTTCGGTCGTCCAGTGTTCACCAATGTAAAAATGTCAGGATTCAGGCCATTAATGAACTGATCAGCCACAGCTTCGTCGTTTTCGGCCACATGTGGAGAAAATCGCAGTAAAGTAGAAAACTTGGCCACATATTCCTCAATATTCAGCTGCCCTTGTCTCAGATTGGCAAATTCTGCCCCTTTGTCTTTTCTGTATGACACTGGAAAGAATCTCTGATAAAATTCAGTTCTAAACACTTTCCAAGTAACATTCGTACCTCGATGCTCCAACGCTTTCTTCGTCGTGATCCACCAGTTCTTTGCAATGTCATGCAACTGGTGTCCAATCAGTTTCACTCTCCGCTCATCTGTATAATCCAAGGAGTCAAACAGCATCTCAATGTCATCTAGCCAACTCTCGCAATCAACTGAAGTCTCAGTACCCTTCAGAGTCGGTGGATGGAATGACTGAAATCTCTTCAGCAAGGTTTCCATTGGTGTTGCTGTCACATCCATCGGATTTGCAGAGGTACTGCCCTGTTCTGGGATTCTTCGAGGAGGCATATCTGATTATCAAAAGGGTTAGTGACCCAGTACAAGAATTCTGTTTCAGTCCTCCTCCGATCATCTTACTGCTGATCTAGAATCGGCTCTGATTCATACTCAATAATACACATTACCATATCAAATCAGATAAACAGGTAAATATGTATTAAAACAGTAAAACATACTATCATACTAGCAATCAAAGCAGGAAAGAAAACTCAATCTACCCCGCTCACTAGCTTCTATCTCAGTCTATAGGATTTATGGCTCAGATACCACCTGTTGTGGGGACTCGGACGCTAATCATCTTCTTAATCGTCATTGAGATAATTGGATCAATGTAATTAATCTGGGTCTAAATTTTTTTTTTTAAATATAGTGCGAAACGTAATGGAATCAATCTAATATACATATCAGTATAAAAGTACAAGTCTTGTACAATATACATTCATCTAAATCTAATGTTCAACAACTAATTATCAAGTGTTCAAACCCTATTTACATCGAAGTCCGTAGTCTCCACTCTAATCACGATCTCTCCTCATCTCCTTGACCCTGATCCTGTCCCACCTGTTGCCATGCACACATACAAACACAACAACAGCCGGATAATTCCGGTGAGAAATACATCCCATTATAAATCAACAAAACATGCAATCACATAATCGATATAAAAGCATGAAACAAATATCAACAACCTGTATTAAATCTGAAAACATGAATCGATATAAAACTGTAAATAACTCGTGACTTCACAGCTCAGACTAGACTCATTCCTAGTCTAGGATCCCGGTTTCCAGACGTTGGCATACTATATCGAATCTCAGTAATAGAAGTAAACCACTACTAATCAAACATCGATATAAACCAAACATCTAGTGTCTTGACCTATCCGTCAAAGACTTTGGCACCTCCGCCAATAACGCTTCTGTGACAATGTGCAATGGGCCAGTGACTACTCTATCACAGTCTGGCACCTCTGTCACAAGACCAATCGTCTAATCACGCTTTCTATAAATCAATAGAACAAGCATATCAATTCAAATAAATGCATATAATAACAATAAGTATGTGGTTTAGGGAAACTCAAGTTACATCTAACTCGAGTCATTCTCCCGGGTTCGACATTGATTTATACCTTTCTTTTTGTAGTCTCGGTATGAAGAATCGAAGTTCTGAATGTTAGAGTAGATGCCCTGTAAGCCAACTGTTGGCTGGGGAATTTATTGACTCAAGTGTAATAAACAATCTTTATTTTAATATAATTTAACTTTTCATGGGTTCATTATACTTTATCTGTATACCCATGTAAGCAGCATAGATAAAGTCCTTGATTATGCTTTAATACAAATGAATCGTAATTCGATGTTGAAACTCATTTGTAAACACTACATATTCTAAATTAGTTCCTAGTCGATTCAGCCGCCTAAAACATGGATAAAGGTCGCTTGAGCTCGAGACTAGCATCTGTGATGTTGTGTACTGTGTTTCTTGGTAAGGGCATAGAGCTGTTTAAACATGTAGATGGGTAGTCATATGATGATTATACCGAACAACCCTCCCGCGAACTTTCCAAGTGGTTATCATTCATCGAGAGGATAAGTCCGTGGTTATGATTGTACACCATTAGTCCTTATGACCCGGGACAACACTGAGGCTCTACATGCTAGGGCTGTGCTTTGACTCTTTTACCGGCTCCAGGAGAGTCATCAGGTGGCGAGATTGGGTACAGTTGCAACACATATAGGAGCAGTGCATTGTAGTCGGGGATTCACCGCTCACCTACGGGTGTGGATATCCTATGTGATCTGATGAATTAATAGTGCGTGAAATCTCTGGCCAGAGTATGAGATGTATATTGGAGAAGGAGTTCTTTAATGATACATGCGATGCCACTATTTATAGTTATCGAATTATTATGCAACCCTCGATGAACCAATGGTTGCAGATTCGATCGGGATATATGAGATGAAGGGACCGTACTGTACGCTAATCATAATCGATTGGTTCTTGTAGGCACTATCACTGATACCTAGGGGATCATGGGGCGATGCTACTAGACGCTCTTACCATGATCCGATGGGTGCAATCAGAAATGAGTTCTGACATTCTTGATCAAGGTGTTGATGAAAAGAATGGGGCTAACTAGGGTAAGCCCGAATAAGAATAAATGTTATTCTGAATCACAAGGAGTTGTGAACCCACGGCTAGCTGTATCCCTGAACCATTGAGGGTCACACAAGTACTGGATCGTTTGTTCCCGTTGAGAGAATAAATTCAAGAAGTTGAATTTATTTTATGATATAGTAAATTCAAGGAGTTGAATTTATGATAATTAAATTTTGAGAAATAGGATGTAAGAAAATTTTACCTTTAGTATTCAAACAAATATTTTGATTGTCAAAAAAAAAAAATTTTAAACTTCCGCTGCGTTTGGGCGCGTAGAAAACCGAGATCCAACACTGAATTCAAGGCTGTCTCTATCAATCTGAAAGGACATATCGAGAATAACAATATCAACATTCCATTCCCAATTCAATATCGAATCTGATCAATCTGAATTTAATTCAAAATCAACGGCATAACGGTATAATACCGATCTTCCGTTAATACCATATCAACAGATATCAATTACCAATCATAACCCATATCCAATACAATCTGTAATCAATCCATAATCCAAATCTATTCAATTTCAATCAATATAATCATAAAATCATAACAATTCCGTAATCAATCTATTCTTCGATCTGACTTCGATTCTACGATGTCTAACATATCTAGAACACCATATAATAATCAAATAATAATTCCTCCAATATCATAATTTCAAATGATAACAGAACTCAAAAAAACATACGTCCTGTAGTAGCTGTCGACGAGAGGAGTACAGTACTGTGCTCGGATTGAAATTCTGATAGACGGATCGTACAAAATCAAATTCTAAGCAAAATTGAAGCTTGAGAGAATTTGCTCTGGAGAACTCTCGGTTTCTTGCTTCTGAATTGTTAAAGGGATTGCAATTATATATATACTTCAATACATAGCAAGCCAAGTGTCCCACTAAATATCATGAATTGCAATTTAGCCCCTGAAATCTTCACTATTTGCAATTTAGTCCTCACAACTCTTTTTAATTCAATTTCAGTTCTATGGAATTGTAAAACCATGGAATATAACTCAACATTCCATAATTCATAAATTAAATAATCTCGAATTAAAACGATAAAATTTCGGGCCTTACAATATATATTGATCCAATCACTAACCGCCACGATTATAAACTAAATTAACAAATTATACAAACTCCTTTGCTACTTTCAAATTAATTTATTTATAACCGAATTTCTTGTAATTCATAATTTACTATAAATAATTAAAGTCCAACTTCAATTATTTACTTCATGAGAAAATATTTGAAACTTTTGTAATTTTAAACTTAAGGGCCCAAAAAATCATTTTTCACCAAAAACATTTTGGCCCATTTAAATTTCACAAATATGTTAGCCTTCCAATTGCCCAACAACATCAAGGCATATGACACTTTGATAATCCAAAACACTTTTGGAAACCCTAGTCGTCATCGACGTCGCCGGAGCTCCGTCGCGGGATTCCGGCCAACATGCCAAATTTTTTTTTTTTAAAATTAAACATAGGGGCTGTTCAGGCAGCCCGTCGGGCTGCCCTTGCTGCCCGAAATGGGCAGCCCCTCGGGCAGCCCGAGCTGCCCGAAATGGGCAGCAACATGTTGCCCGTTTTCTCCCCTTCCAGGACCTTGATTTTTGTTGCAAAAAATTATCTCATGCGATTAGAAATCGACCTCAACATAATATTATGTATTTGCTACACCAAAATCGTTACCATAGCTCTGATACCACTTGAAAGAGGATCGGTTACGGTGCCTGAATGCGCAACAGAAGTTTAAAAATCAAATTTTTGAAGGAAAATTTTCGGCCACCACATTTTTCAAGTGTAGCAAATACAAAAACACAGCTATGACATTCATAGGGTGTTGAGAAATCGTTACCTATCAATCACAATTGATTGATGATGGCTCCAACCAAGTTGTAAACAATTTGGCTCTTGAAAGGATGAAGTTCTACAAGCTTCCTTTGAACACTCCTTGTTCAAAAATCAAGGTCACCACCAACTAGGAAGATCCCCTTATATTTTGCACTAGAAAAATATGAGGATTTTTCTTTGAGAAGTGCAAGAATTCCTCAACCAAAATGAAGAGAAAAATGGAGAGAAAAATGTGATGAAGTTTCAGCCAAGGTGAGTGAGAATGGGAAAGTGAATGAGTTGTCTTGGTGCTTGAAAAAGTTGTCTCTACTTTTGCATGTCATGCAATTTTTTAATCAAAAGTATTCCCCAACTCTTCACCTCCCTAGCATGCTTTTTTAAGTGGGCTTGTAACATTTACAAGGCCCATGGACTTTTATTTAAATGTCCCAAACACATTTGAGCCCATTTAACTTTACTTGAATTTACTCAAGTCCACTAACTAAATAATTATTTTTAATTGGGCTCTACAAGGCCCAATGTTTAATTAATTCAACACTTGAATTAATTTAATTATTTGGACTCTACTAGGCCCACTAGTGTTTAATTAATTCAATACTTGAATTAATTTAATTTAGTCCATAATAATGTTTATGAAAATCACAATTTTCAAATACATTATTCCTTTGACCAACCTTTTAATTTAGGAACACTTCCTCAAATTAAAAGTTACATTTCTCTCATAGAAGTCATACTTCTATTTTTCCTTACGCTTATAAACTCCATTATAAGCCGTTCAACAATTAAACTATTTTACTTCTCAACGGATCTATAAAGCTAGTACTTGTGTGGCCCTCAATGGTTCACTGATACAACTAGCCGTGGGTTCACATCTCCATGTGATTCGGACTAAACATGTCCTTATACAAGCATACCCCAAGGGCTCCATTCTTACTTATCAACTCCTTGATAATAAGAACGTCAGAACTCAAGTCTGATAGTACCCAACCAATCATGTTAAACGCCTAGCAGCATCGCTTACATGATTCCCTAGATATCAAATGATAGTGCCTGCAAGAACCATTCTATTATCGTTAGCGTACAGTACGGTCCCTTCAATTCATATATCCCGACCGATTCGACAACCATTGGTATATCGAGAGTTGTCAATGAATCGATACTATGTGTCATGTCGTAGTTGCATCGATGGTGTAATCTATGAAACCCATTTCATAATTACCACCATACTCTGATAAGTGATTTCAAACTACATACACATGAGATCACATAGGATATCCATACCCGACGGTAAGCGGTGAATCCCCGACTACAATGCATCGACTCCTATATGTTTCGCCAAAACACCCAACCTTGCCACCTGATGACCCCGTGAGAGTCGGTAAACAATTCAAAGTGTAATGCTAGCACATAGAGTTTCAATGTTGTCCCGGATCGTAAGGACTAATGGTGTACAACTATAAACTAGGACGTTTCCACTCGATAAGTGAGAACCACTTGGAAATTCCTTTATGGAGGGTTGTTCAGTGCACTCTACAAGGAGCACTTATCTGTATGCTCGGACATCACAATGTCCCCTACCAATGAAACATGGTACTCACATCGCAGATACTAGTCTCGAACTCGAGCGGCCTATATCCTTCTTAGCGGCGGCTGAATCGACTAGGAACTGTTTAGAATATACAGTATTGCAAATATGAGTTTCATGATACTCATCATATGAGCATCTCATATTCTTTCTACTATTTGTATATTCAAGGACTTTATCTATGCAACTAGCATGGGTATACAGATAAAGAAGTGCCAAAACAATAATTTCAAATATTATTAAAATAAAAACTGTTTATACATAGAGTTTCATTGTGAACACTCGGCCAACACTTGGCTCGACGTGCACCTACTATAACAGATGTATGCTGACTTGATAGTTCTGAGGATGGCTGATTTTGATTTGATATTGGGAATGGATTGGCTCTCGAAGTACAGAGTTACTATTGACTGTGGCATAAAGATGATAAAATTTGTGCCAATAGGAGCTGAACCATTCACAGTGGCAAGTGCAGGTATATCCTTACCTCTTCGGATAATCTCTTGTATGAAAGTTTGTAAATTACTACAGAAGGGGTGTCAAGGATATTTAGCATCTGTGTTAACTATTGATCCACCTATTTGTGAGTTAAAAGATACAGATGTTGTTTGTGAATTTCCAGAGGTATTTCCGGATGATGTAACAGGCTTACGCCCAGATAGAGAGATCGAATTTGTAATTGATGTTGTGGCAGGAACTCATACGATCTCTAAAGCTCCTTATCGATTAGCTCCTACAGAAATGAAAGAATTGGAAGAACAGCTGCTTGATAAAGGGTTTATTAGACCGAGCTTTTCACCCTGGGGTGCACCTGTTTTATTTGTGAAGAAGAAAGGCGGTACCCTCCATCTATGTATTGATTATCCGGAGTTGAACAAAGTGACAATCAAAAATAAGTATCCACTCTCCAGAATTGATGATTTGTTTGATCAATTACAAGGAGCTGCCATCTTTTCGAAGATTGATTTACGATCAGGCTATCATCAACTAAAAGTGAAATCAGATGATATCTCAAAGACTGCCTTCCGAACCATGTACGGGCATTATGAATTTCTTGTAATGCCATTTGGACTAACAAATGCACCAGCTGCTTTTATGGATTTGATGAACAGACTTTTCAAGCCATTTTTAGACAAGTTCGTGATTGTGTTTATAGATGATATTCTCATCTACTCACGAACTGTAGAGGAGCATCGAGAACATTTGCAATTAGTTTTGCAAACTTTGAAAGATAAACAATTATATGCCAAATGGTAGAAATGCAAATTTTGGCTTGAACAAGTATCATTCTTGGGTCATATCATTTCAAAAGAAGGCATATCAGTGGATCCAATTAAGATTGAAGCTATTAATAACTGGCTACAACCTACCACTGTTACCGAGGTACGTAGTTTTCTTGGGCTAGCTGGTTATTACCGTCGGTTTATAGCGGGATTTTCTAATATAGCATTGCCTTTGACTGCGTTAACACGAAAGAATGTGAAATGTGTATGGAATGAAGCATGTGATCACAGTTTCCAAGAGTTAAAGACAAAATTGAACTCAGCACCGGTCCTTGCTATTCAGGAAGGATCAGGAGATTTTGTAGTATACAGTGATACTTCAAAACAAAGTTTAGGAGCAGTCTTGAGGCAACACGGAAAATTCATTGCTTATGCCTCAAGACAATTGAAAGAATATGAAAAGAACTATCCCACACATGATTTAGAATTGGCAGCAGTGGTATTTGCGTTGAAAATATGGTGCCATTATCTGTATGGTGAACGGTGTGAAATATACACGGAACACAAGAGTTTGAAATATTTATTCACGAAAAAAGAACTGATTATGAGACAAATACGTTGGTTGGAATTGGTGAAGGATTACGAGTGTGTTATTAATTATCATCCAGGTAAAGCCAATGTTGTTGCAGACGCTTTAAGTCGAAAATCCAGTTCTATTGCCACAATGCAAGTACAAGAATAAATTTTATGGGATTTGCAGAACTTGAAGCTTGATGTTATTCCAAAGAGAGTTGCAATTCAGTTATCATCTCTCAATGCTATATGGGTTATTGTGGATCGACTTACGAAATCAGCTCACTTTCTTCCGGTGAAGACCACATACACGATGAATCAATATGCTGAAGAATACATCAACGAGATAGTGAGGCTTCATGGCATCCCTGTGTCCATTGTATCTGATAGAGATCCAAAATTTACTTATGCATTTTGGAAAAGTTTACATCATGCTATGGGAACTCGATTAACATTTAGTACAACATTCCACCCTCAAACTGATGGACAATCAGAACGAGTGAATCAGATCTTAGAAGATATGTTGAGAGCCTGTACTATTGACTTTCTAGGTTGTTGGGACAGTAAACTACCGTTGGTTGAGTTTACATTTAACAATAGTTATCAATCAAGCATTGGAATGACACCATATACTGCATTATATTGTAGAATATGTCGCTCTCCAGTACATTGGGATGAAGTAGGAGAACGAAAGTTATTAGGCCCTGAATTGGTGCAACAGACAGCCGAATTGGTAACCAAGATTAGAGATAGAATACACACTGTCCAGAGTTGACAGAAAAGTTATGCTGATGTGCGACGTCGTCGGTTGGAATTTTAGGTTGGTGACCATGTATTTGTAAAGATATCACCATTGAAGGGCATTTTACATTTTGGTAAGAAATGAAAATTGAGTCCAAGATATATCGGTCCATTTGAAATCTTGGAAAGAATAGGAGACAGAGCCTAACGAGTTGCTTTACCACCGAACTTATCAAACGTTCATAATGTTTTTCATGTTTCCTTGCTACGAAAGTATTTAGCCAATCCTTCTCACATTCTTCATTACGAACCGTTGGAGCTTGCATCGAATCTCTCATATGAAGAACAACCGGTTCAAATCCTCGACAGGAAATCAAAAGTGTTACGAGGCAAGGAAATACCCTTGGTGAAATTGTTATGGCGTAATCATGCAATTGAAGAAGCAACTTGGGAGCGAGAAGACAAGATTCAACAGAGATATCCTGAACTATATGGTATGTCAAAGTTTGAGGACGAAATTCTTTGAAGGAAGGGAGAATTGTAATGCCCTGTTACTCGTACAAATGATTAGTAATACGTTTACGTCATTATATATAGTTATTTAGCTCATTATGTTTTACATATTGATTGACGTATCAATATTGAGATTGAACATGACTTTTATATTGTTCATGGTGTATTGAGAATGAAAATATTGTTAGAGTAGGTGCACGTCGAGCCAAGTGTTGGCCGAGTGTTCACAATGAAACTCTATGTATAAACAGTCTTTATTTTAATAATATTTGAAATTATTGTTTTGGCACATCTTTATCTGTATACCCATGCTAGTTGCATAGATAAAGCCCTTGAATATACAAATAGTAGAAAGAATATGAGATGCTCATATGATGAGTATCATGAAACTCATATTTGGAATACTGTATATTCTAAACGGTTCCTAGTCGATTCAGCCGCCGCTAAGAAGGATATAGGCCGCTCGAGCTTGAGACTAGTATCTGCGATGTGAGTACCATGTTTCATTGGTAGGGGACATTGTGATGTCCGAGCATGCAGATAGGTGCTCCTGGTAGAGTGCACTGAACAACCCTCCATTAAAGGACTTTCCAAGTGGTTCTCACTTATCGAGTGGAAAAGTCCTAGTTTATGGTTGTACACCATTAGTCCTTATGACCCGGGACAACATTGAGACTCTATGTGCTAGAATTACACTTTGACTTGTTTACCGACTCTCATGGGGTCATCAGGTGGCAAGGTTGGGTGTTCTGTCGAAACATATAGGAGTCGATGCATTGTAGTCGGGGATTCACCGCTTACCTACGGGTATGGATATCCTATGTGTTTTT